>NW_028277929.1:0-260342 GCF_059751315.1 Micrasema longulum
ATAATTTTCTCCAGCAAATCGGCATATTAAAGCTGTTTGTGTTTTCAAAGAACTTAAAATGTATACATACAGTTACTTGTCAGACTCATTGACACATTGTCACATATTACTAATTAATAATGTTTTTAGATATCAACGCTGATGACATATCAGGCCCACTGCGTATTTCTGGTCCGAGTGCCCTCCAGCAGAGTACACCAAAAAGTTAGTATCAAATGACATGTATTCAATTATGCATTTTCTCTTGGTTCTTGGTTCTTGGTTCTTGGACAGAGAGATTTCGTTCTACGTAATATCCACAGATACTTTGTTTCTATCATGTTCATGCAGTTTATTAATAATGCTAACCCCTTACACTGCTAAACAACGATATATCGTTGTTGTTAATCCCTATCATAAAGTTCTAACTAGACTGATGCTGACGACATAATCCTCAAAAGGGTAAATGAATTCGGGAACTGCTTGTTGCACTTAACCGTCAGTGGTATAAAACTTCTAGCTAGCCGGAACCTGAAACAGCGATTTTTTTACATTGCAAAAACAGTGAAATAAAAAATAAATCAATGTAAATACTCGTATTTAGATTTTTCAATCACTTATATGATATTTGAGGAAAATAATTGTATTCTGTGCTTTCCCCGCTATTATACCCGACCCAGTGATTACGAAAATATTGACGTACTTCGTTGAATAACTAATTGAATATTTTAACTTTAATATAATAACTCCTATCTAGTGAGGTCCCTATATCACCGGAAAACCCCATAATTAAGAATATAAACAAATAAGTAAAGAGCCATAAAACATAAAAATAATTTACCATGGAACCTAATGATTGTCAATTAGGACGTTTGAATATTAAAAAAATAATTTGTTAATTTATTATAATGGGTACCCACAGTAATGGGAAATTAAAATGTTTTAGCTGTTCATTAGGTATTAATTATTACTCTACAAAAAAACGTAATTATTATTATACAAACTCTATTCTACAAACTATTCTACAAACAAAACGTAATTGTGGTAAATGAGGTATATTAGCTCGATTTTGATCCAAGAATACTTCAGAAAAAGTTTCTTCGATTTCTTCCATAAGAGTCATATAAACTATCATCACATCACTTAGAAGTTGATCGTTATTGTCTAATTCACTTTCGGAATAGGTTGAGCTGCTAAGTCTCCAAGTTTCTCGGTGAGGTACTATTATTTCTATATCACTTTCACTATCCGTTATCATTTTGAATGATATATTTTGTAAATTTATTCACAATAAAAAGGACGCTTTGCAGAGTTAAATTGTTTGTTAGAGTAACAAAGTAAGATTAAAAATATATATAAATGTAAAAAATATGTAATTTACCACAGCTGTTTGTAATTTCGGCAACTGTTGTCTATCTCGCTCAATCCATTATGCGTGAACTAGCTATTAGTGAAACGGAATATTTTTCTTGGAAGAGATATCAATTTGTGAGACAGTTGCACAAAAACTTTTTTTATTTTTTATTATATTATTACAACTACCAAGAAATAATATAACTTCTTAGTACATTTACCAGTTATCTTTAAGTTTCAATCTAAATAACTCCCTACAAACATTTGGACATACTCTTAAAATATTGTTGATTAAAAAACTTGCATAAAAAAATTAAAGTGTTTTTAGGCATTACCTAGGAGGTGAAATAATTTATCTAGATGAAACTCGACATCAATAAAGGTTTGATGCCGCCCGTCAATTAAAAAATGCGTTTGTAGTGTCTAGAGTCGATTATTGTAATGGTATCTATGCAGGTCTGCCAATGAATTGTACCTAGAATGTACCTTCGGGGTGGTACTGAATGTAGAGTTCACGGGTTTGAAATTGAAGGCCATGAAATCGTACAAATGTTTGATGTGCCACATCTTTTGAAGGGATTTAGAAATAATATGCTAGTAAAAGATGTACATTTTGTTCAAAATTCTGTATCAAAAATAGCAAAGTGGTCCCATATTGTACAATCATACACCTACGATCAAGCAAGAGGGGAAGACTTTTTCCAAATGCACAAATTAACAGATTGTCATATTTTCCCCGATAAACTTAGAAAAATGAAGGTCAAGGTTGCTGCTCAGGTGTTCAGCAGGACAGTAGGAACTACCATGAAATCTTTGGCAGATACTGTGGATGATATTGACGATGGGGCATCACAGACTGCTGATCTTATCTTATTTATAAATAAACTTTTCGACAGTTTAAATGGCAGTTCTCTCAATGCTGATAGTATTATTTGTAAATACCGTTGTGGAGTCAGATTAACATCTCCCCACTGGAAATTTTGGCAGGAAGCTATTTCCATCTTAAAATCAGTAAAATTTGTAGATTCCTAAAACCAAAAAATATCAATACCACCTACAGTGCGTAACTGGATTACAACTCTGGAAGCAATATCATATTTGAGTAATAAATTACTTACATGTTATAAATTTACTTTTGTGCTTCCACGTAACCTTAACCCCATTGAAAACTTTTTTGGCATGGTAAGAAGTCAGGGTGCACGTAACATTAACCCCTCTAGTTCAAATTTTATAGATGCTTTTAAGTCGCTTCTCATATCAAACTTATCTCATACTCGCTCCATTGGAGAAAATTGTGAAAATGATGACGGTGAAATTTTAGATTCATTAAAACTTTTTTTAACATCGGACATCGAAGTCACTCCTTACCAACAAGTTCTTCAAGACAGAAAAGTAGTCAATATGTTGCGGTTTGTAAATATATAGCTGGTTATGTGGCAAAACGGGCTCTATCTAAATTTGGATCTTGTTGTGAATGTAGACTGGATCTTAAATCTGAAATACAGTTACCGGGGCATAGTTTAATAACTTCTAGGGCATGTGGTCCAAATACTTTAATCCACCCAACAATCAAAATCTATAAAGTTTTTAATACCATTGTCAATCACTGCAAAAATAATTTACCGATTATTCGCCATAAGTTTCATGTTATGTCGAGTTTGAAGGAAATAGTACTATCTAAATTAAATCTAGCATGTTTATCTTGTCCAGCACATAGAGGCCATCTTTTTGATTTTATTGTTAACTTAGTATTATGATTATATATTTTTCTTGGTGTAAACAAATGAACTTTCTATTAACTGGGCGAAAAAAATTAGAGTCTTGCATTGTTGATCCTCTCAAATTACAAGCTAGAAAGTCTTATAATAAAAGACTTAAGAATAAGAAGCGCAGACAATAGAGTAGATACATGCATACCCTTTTCTTCTTACCTGCCATATTAGCACTTCATTTCATTACTTAATAAGCTTATAAGTGCTTCCTTCTTGTTTTATTCCTAAGCAGCAGCCTAGAAATGTCAATGTGAAATAAAATAAATTATCCACCATTAATTATATTCTTTTGTTTCAGAATGGTGATTGTTGATGCCATGGCTCTTAATCTGCACGAAGAAAATATTTTTCATCCAGGATTAGCAGGGATCCAATGCTGATCACAATGCTGAACAATTTTTAAATAATACTCAATTGTTATTTTTGATAATCCAATATACTAACCACACATGTATATAATATTATTTTATAAGTGTCAGTTTTCTTTCTCGATTCTTTCTGACGCATATAATAGAATCGATTGATTTATTTTAACAGTAAAATAAAACTATTAAAAATGTTTTTTTTAAATTTTATTTATGTATTCCTATTCCATAATAAATTTATTGTGCAATATCAATATAAAATTGTTTTTTTAAATACAAGACAGAAAAATTAAATTGCGTGCTAATACTTGTATTTAATTAAGCAATTTTGTATTGATATTGTACAATAAATATCAATATATAATGCAACGCAGTGATTTGAATTTTCGCGCCATCGTCAAGCTTCTTGTATGCCACGCTAGACAGCGCTGCGATCGACGCCAAAAGTACTTAGATATAGTACCATAGTTTCCTGTCTAAAGATATCTGTAGTCTGTGAAGTGCGCGGAGACTGAGGCAGTCACATACATTTGCTTTGTCTCGTTCTGGCTGCAGGCAGCCAGTTGGCTGCCGTGCACATCAAACGCGTTCTAATGGCTGCCGCAGCCAGGAATTCTTGGCTGCCTAGTGTGCGGTATCTAATAAGCCGTCATATGTAGTATTAGCTGCCGCAGCCAGGCTGCCTAGTGGGAGGGGAGCCTTACAAAGTATTGCCGTACCGCCCGTACCACTGATGAGATCCTTCTCAAATAATTTGTTGGGTTCGGTCATGCCATCTCTTTTTTGGTCTTCTTTGTTCATTAGTCTTCCTCATAATTAATATTTATTTTATTAGTGGTTTAGTGGTGGTATTTCAATTTTATTTATTCATATAAATGTACATTACAAAATAGAACATCTTAATTCACACATATAGAAATAATGAAAATAAAAAGGTAAAATTAGGTATTTATAAAAATAACACAGGTATACATAATATCCAGAAAATAATATGTTAAAAAAGTAAGAGAATCTTGTAATGACAAACTCCCTCAGAGACGTGAAAAATTACAAATGTTTATTAAGAAACAATGAAAGACAATTGGACATGCATACACATAAGATATTTAATTTTGCTAAACCCATCACCCTTTATAATAGCTCACAGCATGTGTTATAAAAAGGATACAATATTATTAAGGTTATTGTAATATAATATAATTTATGTTATGAATAGTGGTGTTAAAATATACCTTTGTACTAAAACAAATATTATATCAATATTAATAATAATAGTAGTAAATAGTAAGCTCTATAAATGTCTAGACTTTTAATAATATTATCTTCTAAAAAAAATCTCATTCTCTTTTAGAACATCTGTAAATAATTTAACCTTTATAAGTGTATTTTTTCAGATTATATTAAACCAGTAAAGCGGATCCTTCGAAGGGATGATATCGATTGGCTCTTTAAATTTATGCTGTAATGGAATATATGGATATCAAACTATAGGATATATTCGTCATCTGCTTGGAGGTGGGACACGTTGTTTATTAAGTAATTCAAGTTTTTTTTGCACTCTTGAAAATTCTCATTTTAAATTGTAATTTACTAAAAAATGAAAGATAAGTGGTACTTAAAGATAAATCTAAATAAAAAAGGATACAATACTTCAGTTATTATTATAAAAATTGTAATATATATATTTTTATAGTTAAGATACCAGTCTGGGTATTAAAGATGTTGCAAAAACAATGAAATATCACTACCTACACAGTTATTATACATTTGTATATTTAAATATCAATCATCATTTCCATATTAAAGTATTTATTAGATTTGCTTTAAATAATACCCAATTTGTTATTTTTTCAAATGTTTTTTTATTACCAAACAGATTAAGAGCCAAAGTACAAAAGATTTAAAAAAAAAAAAAAGTAAGTACTATTAAAATATCTTGTATTAGTTTAAAATTCATATTATATTAAATATTTTCTCTACAGCTCACGTTGGCATGTCCTAACAAAAGGAAATTTGCCACCATATGGAAAATACAAAGTTATACCATTACATATGACATCGCTTATATCATTTTGAATATTTAGAATTAATCAGCTTACACATATTTGAATTGCAATATCATAATCACAATACCTACAGACAACTTTAAAAATATTACCTTTACTGCATAATAATTTGCTCTGAGAAATAAAACATATAAATCACAAAATATAGCCTTCAAAGTTTTCTTTTTAAAAGGTTTAACAATATGCGGAATAATTAAGGTGTTTGATTTTTGCGTGTACCGATGAACTTTAGTACAATATACAAAAATATGTATATTGGCAGGTTTATTGCAATACCTGATGAATAACTTCCAACTAACCTAAATAAGATATATTTTACTATTTTAAGTGCTTATTTTAGTATGTCATCTTGTAATAAATGTAATTAAAAATGTATTGTAAATTATATAATTTTTTGTTTTTTTATTTTTAGCAAAGAGGAAATTTCAAATGTTGCAATTTGGTGTCAATTTTTAACACCTTTATGATCATCTGAGAAAATGGGAGTAAATATGTGGCAGAGCAGAAAAGCGGACTACAGAAATGAGTCTACAACAACTACATCAAACACTCAAACCTTTTCTCACAAATGTAGAGCATTAGCTAAATTCTAGTTAGTTTTTTGTAGTTTTTTTTTATTATTTTATACCTAAAAACTTATAAACTACAGTGCAAGTACTGTTATTGAAAAAATATTTTGTTGTTTTAGTTTCCTTTTCACACGTAATTAAAATATAGTCGTATCTCACACATAAATATTAAAACACATATTCTAAATATAAGGAACCTTAATGTGATCACTTTCACCGGGAGAAATAAGGGCTCTGGCCAAGAATTGTATTTACTTTAGTTTTAGTTAGTTAGTTTTACGAAAACAGTACATTTTAAAATTATTTTTATTTATATTACCTTTTGTTACAAGAAAATGTATTCTCACATCCTCTCAACGCGTTTGCTTATCATGCAAGAGGTCTCAGGTTCAGTTCCTGACATGGTAGACATGAAATATTTATTTTAAAAGGTGATTTTACAGTACAATATTTCATAGTCCCTTGACTGGCACCCCAAGCGTACGATTGATCATTTTTTCTTTAAGTAACAAAAAGATCAAGATACGCTGCGATTGGTGTACCAATGCAGTGCCCTATGCAATTAGGTGCGGAATTGAAATGATGATGATGATTACCTGCATTTATTTATTCTACGGTATAAAAATTCACTATATATTTTTTTTTAAAGAGATTTGTGTTCTTATGATTTACTTAAACATTTAGTTTCTAGAGCCATTTTCGACGAGTTGTAAATAACTCTCTATTAGAAAATAGGAATCAAGTTGGGATGGAATGGGATTCTAACCTTTGAGCCGTGAGTCCATGACGATAGTCATAGGACCACAACCCGATTTAACTCAATTGATTCACAGTTTACATATTAATGTACTGATTTTTTTTAGGCTGTTGCCGTGTTATGCCATAATAATAAGCATAGGGGGAAAAATCTAGTGAAATTAAAATAACAATATTAAAGTCCAAATAAAATGTTAAATACACATAAAAATTATAAAAAGTTACAAAAATTAAATTTAGTCAATTAAAAAAAAGTTTTTTTTTTACTTTATTAATTATTTGTGCATGTTGTGTTCACATTTAATTCATGAAAAATTTCTAAACATAACAAATTGTGATATTATACCAATTTATTGTATTGTTCATTATTTGTAAGCCATAAAAAATAAAATAAAAACAATCTTAAATGTTAATATGCATATTCAACATAACATTTAAAAAAAAAAATAATACAGACTTTATGGATATGGTACCATAGTGAAAATAAATAAAACAATGTTATGAGTACGTCCAAATACTTGCGGACTGGCTGGATTTCCTCCCTAGGGAGAAATAATTTAATAAAATTCAATTTGTTGAAACAGAGAGGGAAAACATTTTTGAGAAGGGAATATGGAAGTCTAGGCATTTACAGAGCTTATGGCCTGTCATTCATATTATCCAGCTGAAATCACCTACTAGGCAACACCTAAAAAAGCAATTTTCCAATTCTTATACTTCTTCTTTTACCAGTTAGTTAATTCAACAATGTTTTGAGTATGTCCAAATTTTGCGGACTGGCTGGATTTCCTACCTAGGGAGTTATTCCAATCTAAATTTGTTGCTGGATGGATGAATCTCACCCACATGATAAAGGTTTCAGCTCTTTTACTTCACAAAAGTCAACAGATGGAAGAGTTGAGGAAATTTAGATGTTTAAACACAATAAGTAAAGTGGCCGCTTAAACCAGCCAATGACAGGTCATAAGCCCTGTAAATGCCTATACTTCCATATTCTCTTCTCAAAAATGTTTTCCCTCTCTGTTGCAACAAATTTAGAATAAATTGATTAAATATATTATGCTCTATTATTCCTTTATGGCAACCAACAATGAACTCAAATTCTGGGAAACATAATATTGCATACCCCTTGTCCGTGTCCAAGCTGACAAAGGAAACAGTTCTGTTTGAAAAATGAAAGCAGAACCCTGGACGAGCGTTTTCGGCTTTACGGCAACTCGGTAAATTCTGGAAAAGGAAATTGGGTAGAGATATGTCTAACTCGTAGGGTAGTAGTCGGAGCGTTTGCCGACCGTGCTTGAGGTCCCAAGTTCGATTCCTGGCAGGATCAACAGAAAATATTTATTCTTAACGTTCACTGCAATGTTTCAGTCCCTGGAATAGCACCTGAAGTGTAAGATTGATCACCTTACCTTCATGTAACCGATGATGAAATATGCTGCATTTGATGCGCCAATGCAGTGCCCTATGCACCACATGGTGCGGATAGGGAAATGATGAGATACCTTACACAACCTTAATAAAAATAATTAGTGACTTTATTTTTTGGTTTGACACCTTTTAATAATTGAGAATGTCAGAAGAATAAGTATATTTCAACGATATGGGATCAAACAAACAGATCTTGCACTGGTTCATTTTGTACTTACACATTCAGAGATTGTGACAGCAAATCTAAAATAAGGATTTAAAATTTATATGTATTTTGATTTGATATTTAAACCTTACAGCTTCAATTATGATTTGAGCAAAAAATGTTCTTGCATGTAATGATTCATTATGTTATCAGTATACAGACATATAATTACAGTATTACTAACCATTAGAGCGACATCTTGTCCCAAACATTGAAATACAGTAGACTTTCGCACATAATTGGTTCCTGAAAATGTGTGCGAATGTTGAATGTTCGAAAGTCGAGGGATGTAAAAATATGTATTTTTTAATTAAGTTAATGAGGTGTTTAAGTGCTTTCAGGTGATTCTTTATAAATTTTTCAAGAGTTAGTTAAATACTTCCATATTTTTTGTTTTCTTGAAAAAGTGTTCCATATATTAACATGCTGTATATAATTTTCAAAATAGATAAGGCTTCATTCATATTTTTTACTGTCAAAGACAATTTTATCAGCTTTTTCCTTACATTAACTGTGTATTTCATTTACCAGTTGTTGCAATTAAGCAGTCATTTGAGAGAGGTTCTGAGTGATATTCAATTAACTTGCTAACATCTTCATTGTTGAAGTCCTATACTATATCATCTGTGATAGTTTCCAGAGTTTCTTCAAAATTCATCATTTGCATAATTATTTACAGGAACCTTTCATTTTTTACTTTTTTATTTCAGCCCACAAGTATCCAATATTGCTTATTGCGTTCCATATATTATAATTCTACTGAAATTGTCTTAATGTAGGCACACCTTCCCTGTCAGTTTCCTTAATGACCTGATTCATTATTTTCCTCATAACATATTATCTTAACATAGTTATCACTAGTTAACCGAGGGAGCACCTGCATGGAAGCGAAGAATGTTTGCATTATTGATAAAAATCTGTAAAAAACATAATTTATATAAATGCCTGAAATAGTGAATTACGCAAAAGTAGAAAGTACAAAAGCCGACGGCCGACCGTATGTCTTTGGGAATACTAAACAATCAATCAATGCATCGTCTTGTCAATCAATTAGCTTCAATATGGCAATCTTTAGGAACCTTTATAGCATGATTAAGATGCATTAAATGTGTATCCCGAGTTCCCTTTGATAATGTATGTATATATATAAATTAATAATTAATATAAATTAGAAACGAATTTAGTGTTGAAATATAATCAACACCGACTGACATACTCAAACTGTGCCAGATCTGGATCGAGGAAAAAAGACCTCAAATCGATCTGACTAATATTTTGACAGTATATTACGTGTTTAAATTGATTAAATGTATTAATTGCGAGTACTTACCTGTATTAACTCCGTTATTTTTGACAAAGACTAAAAATGTCCCGACAAATTAAAAAAAACTTACGAACCTCCAATTTATGAGCACAAATGGATTTGTCGTAATTTGTATAATGGTGTCTTTTGAGTTTTTACAGATGACGCAATATATTAGTAGCTCACATCACAATAAAAAATAAACATACATTTTTAAAAACAAAACATCTCGCGGGTCGCATGTTTGACGTTTGCCAGATTTACAAGGTTAGTTTATTTGTATGCTGTGCGCATGCGTGGTTTTAACGATACCTATTACGAGATTCAGGATACCAAAATGATTTTAACGTGGTAGAGAGGCCCACGAGAGTGGTTCAGAATACCACCCGGAGCGGAGTTAGATTGATATTGAGCGAAAGTACCGCTGTGCCAAATCCATCAAATCTATCATTTCTTGTATAAAAATAACTTCTGTACCGTTAGATTTTATTAGTCAGTAACAAGGACCTGAAATGCGCCTTTCGCAAGGGTCGTTGAAGCTGAGTAATTAATGTCCGTCCGCTTAGGCAATCGAGAGCCTATTGTTCTTACCGAGAAGCTACCTCCAAGAACTAGTCACATGTCAATATTTGTGAAGCTTAAGACAATTTCAAAAACGCGAGTAATAATTACATAATTAGTTTAAAATAACATTTATATTTTACATTCAATTCACTATATTTGCATTAAAACATACGTATATATTCACACTCTTTATGACAAATATAACGGCAACAATCACGCCGTTTCCCATAAGAGTAGGCAGAGAAGTATGGAACGCCATGTCACTCTATCTCCGCATATAGATTTCGCTTCCTCTACCTTCATACATCTTCTCGTGCACACGCACCGATTATTCCGATTGTTAATATCAGTTAATTATAAGACTAGGTTAATTTTATATTTAAGTTTGTTAGAATAAGTAAGATTTTAAGAACATAAGTTGGCGGAAAGGAAGACTGCCCCAACCGGAGCGTGCGCCCGCCAATCAGTTCGACGAGACCAACTCAGGAGTGGGGGCGCTTAGAATAATAAGAAGCCGTGACACCCGCTTCCCGATCTCTCTCTTCTGCGGACCCGCTAGCCGAACTCTTTTCGTCGATCTCTCTTCTCCGGAACTCTTTTTCTTCGAACTCTCTTCTCCTGTGCCACCATACCTTTATTCCGTGAGTGAGTTTGTCTTCGAGGGTCACGGGTGGGTGCCTTGCCATCCCCGTGGCCTAGTCAGCAGCCCAGGAGAGAAGCCACCGCGTTGGCTAACCAGCCCTGACGCCGCAGCCCCAACGCTGCCGCCTACGACGCAACCCACGCGCTCACGTCGCCGCACCACGGTAACGCAGCTCACGCCGCTGCGCTCATGATAAGCCGCCCACGTTGTGCGTCCCTCCACGCACCCGACGTCATTCCTCAATCGTGACGAGCCGTCCTCACAGCACACCTCACCGCAGGTGGACGCCGCCGTCCTAGCTACCCGCTGCCAGATGCTGCCCCCCTACGATGCACCATGCCGCCGCCCACATCGCGTCCTGTGCCCACGCCGCCGTCGCGTCACCACGCCGCGCGCTGCATCAGGGCGTAAGGTTAATTTTAAGTTTATTGTTTAAGTAGGTTAAGGCTAATTCTTAGGTTAGTTATGGCTTGTTTTTAATTTATCTAAATACATCTAAATTCCACAACTTATTTTATTCCTCTCTTACCCCTCCACATTGATATAGTTAAACTGAATGCAAACTTAACCTAATTGTTATTCTGTACGAATTACTGGCGCCCGGCAAAAACCAACCACCTCTCACTCTTTTTATTAATATATTTTTTAAATTTTTATTTCTTTTTTAAAATTTAATTTGATATATTTCTTTGTCTTCATTAGGTACATAGGATGGGGCCAATTTATTTGTAAAGTCCTCCAACCACTCGGTGTTTATGGACCTTCGTGATGGTGGAATATAAGCAGATCTAAAACGTTTAATTTTTTCCCACACCTCTGTTTAAGGGATGTGAGGACCCAATGAAGAGCAAAAGTTATACCATCCTTGGCGCTTCTTGCTACGTAAAAGCTTTTTTGCTTTGGCCTGAATTTAACTTGCGAAAAATTCTCAATTGTCAAATTCTTCCTGTAAGCTTTTATGGCATCTCTTCGTTCCTTCACGACATCTGAACAGTCCCCATCCCACCATGGTGCTTGCGGACAGTTCCGCCCGGTTTGGATATTGCGATGCTGTTTTTAGCTGCTGCTAACACATGGCCAGTACGGCCACAGCAGTAATGGAAATGGTGAGAAAGTGGTAAGATATAAATTTACTTTCCCTCAATATTGAAAAAACAAACTACATAACATTTAGCCTCAGTGGAGCTACCCAACCAGTCACATCTCTCAATGTTATGCTTCATACTTGCGGTTTAAACCAAATTCCTGGACAAGATAAAGTGCCGTGTACCTGCTCTCCCCTAAAAAGAGTTAATGAAATAAAATATTTAGGAATTATGATCGACAGCCATCTTAGATGGGAATCTCACATTTCTATGGCTGTCAAAAAACTGAAAACTGATACATGTGTTCTACTCATTGAGAGGTGTTTTAGATTACGGAGCAGTTAAATCGGTATATTTTGCACTGTTCCAGCCGGTTGCGTCATATGGAGTGACCGGATGGGGTGGTTGTTTGGAGGTCATATTAAATCCATTGGCCTTCCTCCAAAAAACAATATTGAAAATAATGCTAAAACTGCCATCCACCTACCCCTCTCATACTCTATTTGAAGCAACTAATTGCCAAATATCTCCTTATTGTTTTTATTTATATTTTATTTTTACTTTTTATGTTTATTCATTCACATTTGTTTTATTTTTTTGATTATTACTAGTATCTACACGTATGTTTAGTTTTTTAATTATAAATGGTATATTCTCTAATTTATATTTGTTCTTCAATTTTTATTATTATCGGTATATTTTAAAATTTATATTTATGCTTCAATTTTTATAATTATCGGTATGTTTTCCAATGCTTATTTATGATTTATTTCTTAATTACTAATGCTATATTTTATAATTTGTATCTACGCTTCAATTTTTATTATTAACGGTATGTTTTCTAATTTATAATAATTATGTCTCATTTCTTAACTACTAATGGTATATTTTCTAATTTATATTTATGATTACATTTTTATTATTATTACCTGCATGTTTTCTAATTTATATTTATATTGAATTTTTTTGATGTTATTATTATTATTTGAATTTATTAAGTATCATTCAATGAAATAAAAAAAACACATGTAAAAAAGAAGGTCCTTCCTAAACACAGGAATTTTCTAGCTAGTCGGGACCTGAAACAAAGAAACTCTGGACATTTTAAAACTGTGAAATACATAAATAAATAAATAACCATTGTTATTCATGAAATATTTATTCAAACTAATTTATTTACCCCAATATTGTAAAATGGTTTAAAAATAAGTTGTTTGGTTTTCTAGCAGATTAAACAAAAAGCCCGAAATAATATAAAAAATAAGGTATAGTGGTTAGCGCGTTTGGTTGCTGTGCATGAGATTAACGTGAAATATTTATTCAGCGTGATTTTTCACAGCAATGTTTCGTGTTAATGCGGAAATAATTCATATGCATTATTTTTAATCCATGTTTTATATTTAGGATATTATATTTTCAACGCAGACACCAAAATACTTAATTTATTAACCGTTACGCTGCTGATAGGCCAGTCATACTCTACATTCAAAAACGCGATGTAAAGCTGCTTATTTGGTATGTTGTTTGGACTCGTTAGGGGAGTGTGAAACTACATTTTGCAAGTAAAAAAAAGTTGTGCTACCTTGTGTAATACGTGAAAAACTGGGCTTTTGACATTAGTTACAACTATCATTTTGAAAGCATATTAAATTGAAAACAATTGAAGCCAATCCACAACTCCGTATGTCTAATAATTTTTGAGATTTGATGCTTGAAAAATTTACATGGTATTCAGAAATGTCAAAATTTTGAGTTTTGTTTATGTTTTCAGCCAAATATTGGCATAACCGCTCACGTTTATAGAAAAATTGTTGTTCATTAATTTGAAGCACATTGAATTACTTTTCATTTAAGCGCAAAACAGGGTCCATAAACCTTATAATTCTCTTGTAGTCGTAAAAAACAAAAATGGCAACAATACATGTTTTAAAATATGAGCCTTACCTAACATGAAAATGTGGGCATTATGTGAAAAAAAAAGTTTTAAGTCTATTGACATTTAATGACACACGTTTAAACAAAATAATTATAATGTTACAAAAAAATTAATTTGACTCTTTGAGGGTTCCGGTTGATAATCTTTTTGAAACAATTCTTCTTGGATAAAATGTCCTCGATAGTTATATGTATGTCGATGTATTCTTTTTCGTTTATGGAATTGTCTGGGCTCCATGCAGATATTTTTTTTATCTCAAAAAAAGAGGGGAAAAAAGAAAAACACGGGTATGCTTTTTTTTTGTATTACTTTTAAGCAACGTACCGCAGTTTTAAATTTGATATCTTTGATTGACCGAAACGGTCACTTTTGCCAATGTTCGTTGTGTGACATCATTTATCGCGTTTTCGAATCTGTATCTGTCAAAATGGAGCTCATTGCTCGCGAGTTGTTGAGTTCGGTCGAGTTGTTTTGTTTTTACTGACGTGACATTAAAATAAAAGCTTATTGTGTTGTAATTATCGAACAATGGCTGGGTACAAATACTGTTCAGCTACAATAGCGCGAAAGAAGTTTGTCACTATTCCACGATGTGCTAAACTGAGACAGAAATGGTTTGTGGCGATGAAGAGACAGTGACAAAATCAGCTGTAAATCCGGAATTTACTGTTGCGAGGACCATTTCAACGTTAGTTCAAATTTCTATTTTATACATTCTATACTTTTATTTATTAATTGATAATACATAATATGTACATATTATAATAAATATTATTTGTTAAATAAATACAATATATTATTCTAATTAAAGCAAAAACTTATTTTGATGGTTAACCATTTGTTGATGTAAGTATTCTAATTATGTTATTTTCACAGCGTGAAGAAGATGCTGACAATTTTACCAGATTCAAGCTTCTAACAATAAGCTATGCCTCAGTTATGCCAGATAATGATGAAATACTAGAATTGAAAAGCACTTCCGATGATCAGGACTTTTTACCTTATGATGATACTTCTGGCGATAATGCCGATGCTTTTGAAATTCCAAAATATAATGTTATTTTACGACAAGCTACTGTAATGGGTATTGAAAGAAATTATCGACTTTGTCTTGGCGTACCAAATAATATGACATATATTTTGACACTTCTGTGCAAAAAAGTATGTGACTCGCGCCTTAATATTTTAATAGCATTTTAAAAAATCAGATTGGATGAATCAAATGCAATTCTTGGAATCCAATTTGGATTGTTAGAAACAACTGTAAGCAGAGTCTTCAGGAAGGCGGTAAAGCTTGTAGCGATCTGTCTGCAGGAGCTAATATTATGGCCGGACCAATATACCATTCGGCTTCATTTGCCTTTGCCTTTTATTGCAAGATAAAGTAATGTCCAAGCTATCATTGATTGCTTGGAAATACAAATCGGTAAGCCTTCAAACCCCATTAGACAAGCCACGACATGGTCAGATTACAAAAAATGCAATATCATAAAATACCTTGTGTTTTGTACTCCGTGCGGACTCATCAATTTTGTTTCAAAAGTATATGGTGGACGAACCAGTGATACAAAGATTTTTGAGGTCAGCGGATTTTTAGATAATTTAAAACCAAGTATGGATGTGATGGCAGACCGAGGTTTTAAAAACATAGCTCATTTACTGGAGTCAAAACAATGTAAGTTAATTTGTCCACTAAGTGTGATCGCAGACATTCCTTTATCTTCTGACAAGGTCAAAGAGGCTAAAAGGGTGACTGCGTTACGAATCAATGTTGAACGTGCCATCAGTCGTATAAGGGAATTAAAAATGTTAGCAATGCACGCATGCATCGATATTTGCTATGTTGACCTCTTAGATTATGTAATTAGCATTGCTTGTGGGTTAATAAACCTTCAGGAGCCACTGGTTAAAATTTAATTAAAATTAAAATAACAATAATTTCTTTATACGAACTTTATCATTCTCTGTTATTTTTTTTTAAATCAACGACTTTATGCTAAACCAGTTTCTGTTTCTTTATTTTTTTAGCTATCACTATCTAACTTTAAGATAAATGTTAAGATTTTTGAACATTTACAGTTTTGTTAACCTATGATTGCCCTCAACTTGACAATAAATGCTCAACACAAAACAGACAAATGTTTTTGATATCTCAACAGAGTTAAAGAAGGAGTATATATGGAAGGAAATATGCTAGGTGCTTACAGGGCTTATGACCTGTCATTGGCTAGGTTAGTGTTTGTGTACACACTTGACGTAATCAATGACTTTTGTGTATGTATTTATTTATTTATTTACATACATAAGTTTATTGTACATTATTTGAGACAATAAGTCCCAACTCCATGGGACTTTAAGTCCTGTGTTGAGATGGGACGAGCAATTATATGACACAGACACATGAGTATATCATTAGGATTAGAAACATAAAAATGTATGTATTTATAAAGTACAAAAAAGAATAACTAAGTAATAAAAAAAACTTTAATTTATTTGAGTTTATCATAAATTGCTAAATTCCAAAACACGGTACACTTTTAAATGAAGTCTAAGCAATACTCCTTATTTATTAACAAATGTGTAACACTCTTAGATTCCCCAAAATCAGGATGTGCTACACAGTATAGAGCTTTCGTTTTATTAGCAGTTGCAGCCGAGCCATATTCTTTTAAGAGGGTTTTCCGTCTGTAAAATATGTTTGAAAAGTGGCATCAGATACAGGGCATTTCACTTCAACAATATACTCTTCGTGCAGAGCATCTGGAGATGCTCCAAATATGAGAATCAGGAGACAAAAAAATGCCACACTTTCTAAACTTTACATTAGTTTTTTTTTGCATTTCTTTTAAAACCGAGGATTTTAAGGACCTGCCGCGTGGTAACGCGGCAGTTGCTTTTAACTTAGCTCCCAACAATCTCTCACAGAGAGAGCCATTACTTGTCTGGCACCTTGACACAGCATAAGCGTTGGAAGCAGTGATTCGAGCAAAACGCAGTCTGTGCCACAAAGGTATATCGTTTTGCTCAACAGTTGAGCGTTCAGCAGCTCTGCAGATAGTCATCATCATTTGACCCTGACAATATTTTGAAAAATCGTTTGGGGTTAAATTATTTTTTTCTTTTTTAAATTGACACATTAAAATATGCAAAGATAATTTATCTATATCCGTATGTTATGTAAAAAGACGCATTTGTTTTGAAGTTGCTAGCATCAATCACACCTGCCAAAAATGAGCCATCTCCTGATGGTAAATCCTCGTGGTTTCCAAATTCCTTGGCCATAAGGAAAGGAATCGTAGTGCTGATACCTGCCATTATCGGACGCTTCCAATAACAGGCTACTGAAGTAGGGCTGGGCTCAATACTGCGTCGATATAGCCAATATATTAATGTGACTGCGTGTTTGCATCCTCCTGTAAAATAAATATTTTTTATAAACATTACATTGTCCTATTTAGCACTATCCCGATACCTACTAATCATTTTACAGATTTAAAAAAAAATTATGAGCGAAGCGATTCAATTGAATAATCAAATATTTCTTCCAACTGCAAATTTATATAAAAAGAACATGTAATGCAGTATGTTTTTATATTTTAAATAAGAATATATAAGACGCTTCCGATGTGAACTATCCATTGACTAGAATGCGTCTACTACTATGCTTACTGCTTACCTTAAGAATCGGCACAGTATTCACATTGGCACGAGATGATACTAGCATTATTTGCCTCATCAATGACGCTGATAACAGAGTACGCCTTCTTACGAATTTTATGCTCTGGTGTAACCCGGCATTTTGCAGTGCACACATTATTTAATCGTTTAATCTGGACATATCCAATAGAGTTGTCCGCATATTCAACTGTGGAAGACCTACAATTAAATAGTGCATTTACAATTTTGTACTTACTGTGCTCAGTTATAGTTTTAAAGACAATAACTTATCAGAAATAAAACAGTATTATTCCGAAAGTGTTTATTAAGATCTAAAAACATAGTCCTTTAAAGTACTGATAACAGAACAAAGGAGGTTATGTATGGCAAAATTAGTATCTAAGTATATTTATGATATTTCAACTTTAACGAGCTAAAAACTTAATATCAAAGAAAAGAGAAAATAAAATATTATAATAAAACATTTTTGAAACTCACCTGTCTATTTTCACTCCCCTAAAGCTAGGGTTTCCTAGGACAGCGGTGCCCGTATTTTAACGGCCGTAGTGAACGGTGATGCAGTGGACAGTCGTCGTAACGGTGACTAGAGTGTGGTTTCCTAGGAAAACGGTGTTATCAACACCATTTAACACCGTTTTCCTAAGAAACCACTCTCTAGTCGACGTTACGACGGCTGTCTACTGCATCACCGTTCACTACGGCCGTTAAAATACGGGCACCGCTGTCCTAGGAAACCCTAGCTTTACTTCGGCACTAAGAAAGTTTGTATTTTCGGCAAAAAGCAACATGAGCATGGATTCATTTACATGAGGAATATTATCCGATTGTCCTTAATAAAATTATCTTCCATGATTTCGTTAAAATTGCGAATAAAGCGTAATAAACAAACCGTCACCAACAACGGTTTAAGAACTACGCACAAATACCCACAGACTACAGATAAATACCAACATAGTTCTACATTATCTCTGAATAGCAACAGAAATTACGCGGGAATAAATGACAGCTTTGTCGAACAAGACAAGGCCTAGTAGGCCTTGCGAACAAGATAAATGACGTCATAAACACGACAACCAATCACGACGCGTTCAAAAACCATTCGCCAGACATCAATATTTAAAATGAAAATTTGAATTAAAAACGGCTGATAAATTAAATTTCTCTTAAAAATAAATAAAAAAAACTTTTAATTTTCATTTAGAATCATCAATTACAGTCTGTCAATAAAGAGTAGCAAACAAGGGAGGGCGCCACTGTTGTTTAAATGGCAATACCAAAAATAGAACACATGCTGGAAATGTAAAGCTGTGTATCCTACAATTTTGTAAAATATTAATTACACAAAAATATTTTTTCATTGCAATATAGATAGGTACCCATTGATCTCAAAATTGAATGAAATACAATAAATAACATACGAACATAACTTAATAGTAAAATATTTTTATTATCGAAACATACAGTAAAGATAGAATTGTTAATGTTTTTTAACACAAGTTGG
Organism: Micrasema longulum; assembly: GCF_059751315.1. Taxonomy (NCBI): domain Eukaryota; kingdom Metazoa; phylum Arthropoda; class Insecta; order Trichoptera; family Brachycentridae; genus Micrasema; species Micrasema longulum. Next base: position 19,207 of record NW_028277929.1, read on the forward strand.
TAGAGAAAAAATAATAACATGTAACTTTAAATATAATATAAGGTGGTTTCATGTAGACGGTGACATTCCTCGTGTTTTAAAGATTTGTATAGAATACAAACGGACAGACCGACGGACACTCTTCTTTATAATATATATAGATAAAAAAACATATTTAAATCTCATTGAGAATCAGATTCAGAATCTAAAAACTCAACACCCAAAAATGGATCTTCTTCTATAAAACTGAGTTCAGTTTCATCTTCCGTGTCACCGTTATTTACTTGAATTATCAAGTCATCAATATTTCCATACAAGGTGTTTCCATCCTCATAATACTTTTAAAAAAAATTTTCTACATGTTGGCAACAATTTCTCCAGTTTTCGGAGCTGATGTCATGAAATACATTTTCAGTCAGTTCCTTTATATTGTTTCCATTTCCTGTGTTTCTTTGAGCAACTTTTCGTTTTGCCAAAGCCCACATTAATTCTATGGGATTCAAGTCACAGTAATAAGGTGGAAGCCTTACCACGGTGTGACCATGTTCTCCTAGTAATTCATCTGTTTCATATATGGGCTCTGGCTTGTGTTGTCCAACCAATATTAACAATGAAGGTTTCCTTAATGATGGATCAAAGGGGATGTTATTTTCTAACAGCCAATATTTGATATCATTAATTTTTGTTGCCGATGTTGGTGCTTTGTTAACAATTATGGAATGATGAGGTGCGTTATCCATAACAATAATAGATGGTTCTGATAAATTTGGAATAAGTCTTTCCACCACCCATTTTCTGAAAGTATGCCCATTCATTTCAGAGTGATAGTCTTCCTTTGTGTTATTTCCACTGAAAATCAAGAGCGCATTAGGCACGAAACCTTTTTCGCTTCCAGCGTGCACTATAGTCCATCTTTTACCTTTTGAAATTTCATTCCGCACTCCACTCACATTCACCGATTGCCAACATTTTTTTCAGTTTATATGAAGAATGTATATAACTTTCATCTAAATAAACAATATCTTTTCTCAGCTCTTCCGGCAACATTCTATTATCCATAATAACTTTTAAATACGCTTCTCTCTTTGCTGCAACATTTGTTTTTTCTATAAGAATTTCACGGGTTGTCTTGCATTTTTTACATACAAAACCAATCGACATTAAGGTTTTTCTTAAATATTCGTGACTACCATCAAATTCCATGTCTTCTTTTAATACAGCTATCAAACTTCTCAACGTGAGAACTTCCCTTCAAACTGTATAAAAAATGTACTTTCTGACGAATATTGTATCTAGTCATTTGAATATTGTATCCTTCGGAAGCCTGTAGAGACACACTAATACTTAGGCTGTTTCAGTGTATTGGATGGCCTCAACTAGGATTGAGTTACCCATAAATTAGTGTGATTTCATTAATTTATTTCGCAACATGAACTTGAATCAAAATTTTATGCCTTAAACCCTTTAAGAGTTTGTATGTATTGAAATGGAAATATCAACATAACTTCAAAGTAATATGACAAGATTTACCTGTATTCTAGGCCAGTTTTGCAAGCCGGAATCAATATATTTTGGTGAATAAAATAAAATAAGTAAATGGAGAAAAAAAAATGCAAACAGCATGTAGCAGACGCTTTTCAAAAAAATTTTGTTTGTTTAAAATAGTTATTAAGTTAGATCACATTAAATAACTATCTGCCACATGTCAGGTGCTTTTTTATTCTTTATTTATCAAAACAATATTTTTTTTTCATTTTTTAAACACGATTTGAAATTTACCACTTATTTTTTTTTTAAGAAACTTATGTTTGGATTTTTAAAGTATTTATTAGTATTACAACAACAAATTCGGACAAACTGTTCATAAAAAAAACAACACCATACTGATTTTGGTTTAAATAGCGTATTAAAGAACACTTCCTGTTCCTGTTTCGGCCCCAGTGAGGTAGATGTAGTGGGTTTTGCGAGTTGGATTAATTGGTGTCCTGACGAAGAGACGGGTACGTCTCGAAACCGGTAGACTTAGAAAAGTCGTTAAGTGGTTATATACAAATATTTAATTTCATTTAGATTAAATCTATTTTTGTGAAACTGTTTTATTTGTTTCGAAAGGGTAGCTGTTACAATTTTTTTACCACCTTTACAGCAAGGTGCCGCGTTTCACATTAGTAAAGAAAAACATAGCTTTTAATAATGTGTTGGGAAAGGATAATTAAAAATCTCATTTTACAAACCATTACTTGGCTTTAATTGTATTGTTTTTATTTTTTAACATCTATACATAGTTTCTACTACATAAAGATAAGAAATAAGTAATATTTTTTAAAGGTTTACTTTCCTTACTATAGTATAAGCCAAAGGAAAGAGACGAACCCGAGTTTCACAGAAAGATGGTGAACTGTTCAATTCATTATTTTACTTGTTTCTTAATATAGGAAATACATATCTTAACAAGACTAGAAATTACTCGCACATAATAATTATACAAAATAATTATATAGGTAATTGAGTATTCTAGATTTATGACAATATATAATATTAAATCTAATTAAAAATGATATCAGCTTAATTTGTTTTTTTTTAATTACATCAATTATACAATACTCATTTGACTTATTGCCAAATTAATGTTAATGTTTATTTTTATATAAGTGAATTTATACTTCACCTTTGTAATTTTCTATACTTATGTAATTAGTAAATGAAAATTGAACCGAAAAATATAAGATATCCAGAAACTATAATATTTGAAAATATGATATCAAAATGATGGTTTGGATTTAATGCTTTCAAATCCTTCTATTTGATCATCCAACGACAACTGACAGTGGGATAGTATATTATTAGACAATAATGTTACATTAAGAGAGAATATATCTTAATCATTTACACATATTGCTAAAGATTGCACACATTAAATCGAATTATTTACATTGGTGTAATAAATAAACAGATTTGTACAAACAATTATTTCACACTCCTTAGTGGTGTTATGAATGATATAATTGAATTATTATATTTAAAAATCAGATGATACAACTTAACAAGGAATGTGTTCTATTTTGAATGCTGCCAGATAAGGATAATTGGCTACAAAATAAAATGCTCTGATAAATGTTAATAAGTTCAAAAATATTTTCTTTCATTGATTTAAAAATCAATTGAACAATTGTTACAAGTTACAATAACATTTTGCTTATCTATGGGAAAAAAAATAAGATTCTGCTTAACATGATCTTTGGTTGCGTTAAATTATAAAATATAGTTCTAGTTTAAATAAAAGTCATTGTATTCTCTATATTACCAAAATATATTATTAAACTAAATAAGCAGGAAAGTCCAAAGATTCTTATGAAGACAAACATGATTAGATACATCATAAAAAAATAAAGTTTCACCAGTGCCACATCTTTCAAGTTTGTTAGTGAATTTATTCTGTGGAAATTCATTATAACAGTTTTTATGTAAATACATTACATTTTTTAATTCCAGTCTTGAAGATGTCGTGAAAACGATGAAACAAGTCCCTGGTTATTTTAAATTTGTGAACTTAAGTATCACTCGACTTTTATTTTTTTAATAAAGTGTGTAGGTATGTGTTATATTTTATATGATTTAGAGTAGAAAAAAAAGTGGAGAAGTTTTTTTTAAAGTACGACTTTTTTATAAAGCATTTATTGAAATTGAACTATATTTTATTATTAGTTTCCTAAAATTTAAAATTTAAATATTTTGATACTTTGGGGTGAATAAAGAATATTTACAGTGCCAGCGACTGATTTGGGATGGTTAAAATGTTTGAAAAACAGATTTCTGCCATTAGAGGTTTTGTGGTTTAAAACTTTGCTGAACGCGAAACCAAACCGTAAAAAGCTACATTAGTTTTTTCAACAAATGTCTCACTGGACCGTTTTGGAGGAAAACCAGATTTATTCAGCCAGAAAACAAAGCAGAGATTTAATTGGTACTAAGTGAAGTAATCACATTAAAATATTCAAACGCATAATAAATGTGCTAAAAGAAACTAAAAAATAGAGTCAGCCATTTTTTCACTTTTCAAATCTTTAGGTACCTATGTTTGTCTTAAAATTACAACTATTTATCATAATATCTACATATATATATTCACATTCAGTATAAGTGGAAAAACAAATGAATCGTCAGCATACCGATAAAACCCTCTAAGTGACAAAATTCGAGAAAACAATGCAGTTATATGCCATTTTTCAAGCTTCATCAACTGATAAAGTTTAGTTTCAAAGCTAGCATATGTAAAAAGTCACTAAAAATGCATTTTTTAAATGTTTTCTGGTGAAAATTATTAACTCCATTTACCAGATTTTTTTCTAAATCTCATATATTAAAACCATTTAAAAAAATTAACATGGTTTTATGAGTATGTTTGAAATATGAATAAGGAAGACCAAAAAGACTTTTGTAGAGTCAAATATTTAATTAGATTTTTCTCAGATTAGGCAAAAATGCTATTTAGAGGGTTTTATCAGCATTCCGAGGAAATATAAAATTTGAATTCCCCACCAATGTTCAATAAAAACATGATTATGGTTTTACTTTTATTTTCAAATTGTGCAATGAAAACAAAATCAAATTAAAGCAAAAAGTTCAATATACACAACATTAAAGGGCTATGCTTTATTTATGTATACTATAGTACTATTTAAAAACACCGAAAATTGCTTATAGTTGACTATTTGTTTTTCAAGGTATTTTTGCTTCTATAAAATAAATAGGAATCTCTTCACGATTAATCACAACACCACAGGGCAGTACTTAGTTGTAAACAAATATTAAAAGTAAGCGAACAGATCACGTATACATAATAATTTAGATTTTTTTAGAAGGTACAAAAAAAGGGTCGTACATTGCGATTCGAAAAGTTGAAAAATGTATCAATCACATGAAGGAATGTAAAGAATTACTTAAAATTAAAAAGATTTAAAACTATATCAACTTTACAGAAATTGTCCTTAGATATCTCAAGAGAGGCGATAAAGTCGTAAGGGAATGTGGGAGTCTAGGCATTTACAGGACTTATGACATGTGGTTGGCTGGTTTAAAATCACTTTATTGACTGGTTTTCCTATTATGACTTTGTTGGCACATTCACATTTCAAAACATAGGCAAAATTAACACGAGCATAGCTCTGGTAATGCGTCGACTGCCATAGCCTTAATTCCTTCGTTTTGAGTTGAAAACACTCGTCCAGGGTTCTAAATCTATTTCATACACATACCTGGATTAAACATGAATAATTCTTCGAAATTTTCGAAGGACAAAACTTTCCAAAAGCCTTCTTTTTGGGAGTCACTAGTTCTGTACATTCGACAGGACCTATAAAAATACCACAGATAGTAGCGAGAAATCCAATCGAATACCAATCGGCATTCGAAGAGACGGGGAAAGGGACAAGACCATAAGAAGGTGCAGATTAGTTTTGTATCAGGAGTAAAACAAAGGGGAATCAGCATTATTGGGATATCACGACTTAATTTGTGGCCATCATTTAATGATATTTTTTGTTAGAGATTCAATAAAAAATTATGAAGCTTTCGGTTATCCTCTTTAAATCGCTTTGTAGATCATTTGCATGTAACGTATATAATTCAGGAAATACGGTGGAATGAAATTTAGTCCATTCTTTTAAATAATTCTTTGCTATAGCAATGGAATCGGAAGATCTTCCTTTTAAAATAACAGTTAATTCTTTTGAACATGGAAATATACGACCCCGTACCTACGTGAAATATTGTCAAGCTCTTGTTTATAGAAAGTTCCTAAAAGATTTACCGACGTTTGTCGAACTTGTCCACCTTCAGTCGACTTAAATTCCCTCTACCGAAATTGTCATATTACCTACTGCCAAAAGTAATTACTAAGTAAAGTTGGGCAAAGATAATTTAAGTTTACTACATCGACAAACACCTGTAAGTCTTTTTATTTCACTGGCATACGAGAATCATTAGGTATTATTTTTGATTAATGTTTATTTTCATTATTTTTGAATGAAAATAATTGGCAGAACGCTGCCAGTTGCTTTAAACAAATATGTCCAATTAGGTACTTACGTATTTATCAAAATTCATAATACCTGTATTTTAAGCACTAGTTTATTGATTTTTCACACGAAACAATCAAATAATTTGTCACTTTATGAAACCAACAAATCCATAATAATATTTTTTTAGGTCGGTTTCGGAATACAACTTTTCCTTTATAAAATGTTATTTTTAAAACATAAAATTGAAATTTTTCCTCTTGAACCGTTGTTGTTCGAATATGGTCAGTATAATAAATTGGACAACGCATTTAGCGATTTTAAACAAGGTAAAAAATTTCAATTGTTGAAGTGTTTTACGTTTCGCAAAAAAGTACCAAGTATTTTTTATTTATAACACAATATGGAAATACGCTTTTTATTATTACTTGATAACAAAGAAAATCGAAAAACGGAAATTTATAAAATTAATGGGTAAACTAAAGAACTGCACATTATCTGTTAAATATAAATAATTTCATGTTTTTTATTTCTTCCAACACTTTGTGGCAGCCGTTTTACCTCCTTCCGGTACTGTTTTACACGCTGTTTTAAGTTCAAAAGTCGGCGTTACCTTGTTATTTGTGAATACCATAAGCTTGAACTACAGAGCGGACAGAATAATAATGTTGATGATAAAATATAAAATATCTAATATCTTTGGTTTAAAGGTAAAACTCACTAGGTACAGATTTATGGTAGGTTTTATGTCACTAAGTTCTACATTTTTCAACAATCTCTTACGTAAAAAATCGCTAAGTCTATTAAGAAATCCGAAACAGTTGTTTATGATTGTAATTTAACTCTACAGTTTTGTGAGAGATTGTTAAAAAATTTAGAACTGTGAAATAAGTCCTTTTACCATAAATCTGAATTTAAAATGGCGGCCTCCGTGGTGAAGTGGTTAAGACACTTGACTCACGCACGGAAGGTTCCGGGTTCGATTCTCGGTGAGAATACAAAAAAATAAAAATGTGATTTTTCTCAAGCCTGAGCGTTCTGTGCCGTAATTCGCCACTGTAATTAGGCCTCCTGGCCCGTTATGATGGAAAAGAAAAACATCCTTTAATGAGTTTTACCTGTCGACCGATGGTATATATTCAAATATTTTATTTCTTTTTTACAAATGAAGTATTTTTTGTTCGTATGATTCACTGAAATATTACAATTTTAGAGCCATTTTCAAATAGACGTAAATAAATGTGCTTGCAAATGGATTTGTGTTGTGATAGAGCTAGATTCGAACTCTGAACATCTGATCCGCGCGTCGCAATACTACCACGGTACCACAACCCGTTTAAAAATAGAACCAAAAGTGTATATTTTTATTTAATATACCAATTATTATTGTTAAGTAGTAAAAATATTAGTTGAATTATTCTCTGTTATACAATAAATGCTTCGAGATTAGCCTGTGGATCTTTGTATCGGGTGTCGTTGTATATCATCTATATGTTTGGTCATGCGTAGTGTGGGTAGGTTCCCAGGTGTGAGGTGACGTGGGGCGGGGGCATTGAGTGGGGAGAGTACAGGTTCCCACCCCCTCCTCCCCAGTTGCTCCAAGAGGCTGCTCCCGGAAATATGGACGCTGAAACATAAAATACAATCAATATTTATTTTGAATCTTCAATTCAAGTACTAAGGCAGACTTATTGCCAAAAGCAATATCTTCCGGCCAACTAAAAAACAGACTTGTCAAAAGAAGAATTCGGTTATTTTTTTAAATTATTTATATTGAACCTCGCATTTTGTGATTCTCCTGACATCAACATATTCCAACACAAATTCGCCAATCTGAGTACTTTTTGTTTCGAAGTAGGCAAGTATTAAGTCAACATTACTAGGTAATAAAGACGTTAAAAGCATTGATAGATTTTACAACAGAGACGTAGAATTTTTATTTATTTAGAAAACATAATATTTACTACTCATAATTTTATAAAATATTCCCAAGAAGGTGGAAAAACTAATTTAGGGACAAGCATAAAACAATATTTATTTATAGACGTATTTACACTCAACGATCATGTAAAAAGCTGAGTCTATATATATAAATGAGTCGCCGTATATATATAAATGTATATATACGTATATAAATGTTTGTATACGTATATATATATATATAAATGAATCGCCGCTAGGTATTGGTTTTACAATAACTCGAAAATGGCTTGACAGATTTACGTGCAGTTTTATGGAAAATTTTAAAATTTACGTTCTCAAGGTCTACAAATAATAACGTCTACAATATGTTGAGTGGAATAAAGTTAAAGGCATACATGTGGTTTTCATCGATTTTCCAGGGTCGTATTCGACTAAAATTGGTATTTTGAAAAATTCAGAGAATGTTGCTTTTTGTCTATTAAAAAGTTGGTATTTGAACGTTTACAAACAATTATTTTTAATGGATACTAAATTGATTAGTTTCCTTACGATTTCCACATATTAACTTATTTTTAACGGATTTTTAGAAATGCTCAAATAATTTTAACAGAAATTTGTTCCCTTTTTGGAAAACAGATTCTTACACAAAATGTACCACTGTTGGTGTAAGTAAAGCTGAGTTTAATATTTGCAAAAAGAATTCCAAATTTGAAATATGTATTATTTACAGTTTTGGAATTCAACCATAAACAAATACTTAGGTACCGGCTTAAATTAAATATTTTAAAATGAATTATTTATACTTTTGGAATTCAATCATAAACACGTACCTAGGTACCCACTTACTAATGAAAAGTTACACTATCTTTTTTTCGTTTATCTAAACGGTTTTGACACGCTTTCACGACACAACCGCGCATTTCGGTTTCGAATTAGATGTCAAGCTCACGTCGAAACCCGGCTGGCGGTTAAAGAACGACTAAATACACGAAGGGCGGGACTGAGAAAAAGTGTCATATGTTTAGAGGGTTCTGGGTGCGTTTTTGTGTAATAATATGTAGATGGTTTTAATGAAGAACACCGAACCTGTTTCTATGGTAACATAAAAGCATTATGAAGTAAAGTTTTGTAGGTAAGTTTACTTAAAAATATTTAATCTTAAGAAGAAACGCGGCCCGACATTTCTTCATGCAAACGTATTCTCGTATATTATCTCTGGATTATGACACTAGAACAGTGATTTTTTCATTCATGAGCAGTGATTCACATTATGGATATTTACTATTGGCGTGTTCATATTGTTTCGTTTTTTCAAAAATAGTTTATTATGGGAACTAGAAACAGTTTTATATGTTGTCTTCGGGCGCACGGTATACAATTTTTTTTTTGAAAAGCGCAAAACGTAACGATACAGAAAATTTTATTCTGACACTTTGTCTAAAAAAATAACAAAACCGGTTGACTTTTAAAGTGCGGAAAACAGGATAACGAAACGTCGATTTTGTCTGTTCTAACAAAAAAAAGACGTCTGACATGCAGTTATTTTTTTCGCACAGTATCGGGGAGGCATCACAAGACAGTGGCACGAAAACAATGTTCGAATACCTATGTATCAATACCAAAATCACTCGCAAACGAGTGGAGGCGTATAAAAAAAAAAATAAAAAAAAAAATAAGTATCAATATTCTCTGTCCTCACAATTTATGTAAACCGAAACACAAAATAATCATGTATACGAACATATTTCAATAATTAATACCAAACTTTCGATTGTTTTCATTTAATATATGAGTATGTACCTACTCAAATTTAGCAATAGCAAAGCATTGCCGGGTTCAGCTAGTATATTATAAATTAACAACTAAATGGAAAAAAAATATTGCAAACCAATTTTTATAATGCACGGCTTAAAAATGTATAAAAATTATAAACAATTACATATATACATAAACATTATCTGGATCAACGCAAGCAAAATAATTTAATCAAAGTACTCATCGAAAAAAAAATGTTTAATTCACACGTCCTGTTCCTATATTTTTTAATTGGTACTCTAAATTTCCGTATCAATAAAATAGTTCAACCCTTCGGGAAATTGGATACAAATAATGTCGTGTAACTCGCGGTAAAAATTAGAGCATTTAATTGTAAGGCGAAGTTTCTCGAAAACGTGCAAACAAAGGGACTAGGTACTTTAAAACGTCACAGGTTCATGAATACGTATTTAGAATAGCCAATCAATTATGTGCTGTGATAGATTCTCGGTTTCCGGGTAGCCATGTTTAGCGCATTTTGAAGGTATTTGCACAAATGTCGAAATAGGTACACTATGTAAGGCTGAAAAAAGCATTATCGACAAAATCAAGAAAAAACTGCGTTGGTTAGGACATGTTTTAAAATAGACGCGTCAAAAGTCGGAATAATCAGTGCGCGTGGATGAGAAGGTGTATGAATGTAGAGGAAGCGAGATATGTATACACAGACAAAGTGATATGGCGTTTGATTCTCTCTACCTACCCTTACGGAGAAACGGCGTGATGGTTGGTTGTAGTTGTTGTTGAAGGTTACACGGTTCTCCTTTTAAATGTCAGGAAAACTCACCGACTTGAACTCGTGACGTCAAGGGCGGTTTAATTTCGAAATTACAAAACCTTAAAAAATCGTAGCGTTAATAATCCGATAAAGAGTAATAATGCGTCAACCTATACAGAATCACTATGTTTCATAGAACGCAAGCGATGTTGGTTAGCAACAAATTGGGGGCCATTTTGTTTTGTTGACAACATACACATAGCGGTTCTATCGGATGCTTTTGTCGCTGTGCTTGACTTTGTTTGTAAATAACTTGGATATTTACATTATAATAAATAAAAATCGACTATGGTAAATTGCAGTACGTTTGGTAGCAGCAGTAGAAGCGTCAAAGATGTTAAAGGAGTCAGTTTTCACAGGTAATTGATTAAGAATATTTTCCCATAATTAATTGGCATTTATTGTCCCGACACGTGTATTATGTTGCTTAAAAACTTTTTTTATATCAACATGTTTACTTCAGAAACTATTTTTTCTCAATTTGGGAGATAAATTTGTGAATTAAAGTATGTTTACTGTTGATAATGACAGTTGATTACGGACAATATTTCGGGGGCGCACTAGGGATCCATATATAGTTTGAGTCTTTATCGAGTAGTGGTCGATTCAAATTTTACTTGAAAATAGCGTTAACCTTCAAATTGCATCTAAAATGACGTGTCCAAATTTCTTGGCGCATTATTACTCTGAGGTTTAACCCTTGTGTGATGTCACGTGAGTCTACATAAAATACTCGACATGTTTCTCGTATTTTTTAAAAATAGTGACGTCGTATTCTGGATAATATGAATATTTTTATAAATTATGAACAATATATTATTACTGTATATCGTTGCCCCAGATGTGACAATTTTAAGTTTCGGTACAAGAATGTCCGTAAAGTAATTTCCCATCTTTCTGGCGATACCTTGCACGTACAGGAGACTTAATGTGACTGCTAGTGACCTCTCGTAACTAGTCTTGCTAAAACTTTGTTCGGTGAACTTAATTTTCACAACAGTTTTTTCTCTTTCACGAAAGGTTGACTGGTTTGTATATATGAGGTGTCACACCTAAAGCAACGATATATTATGTTATATTGAAGTTACAGCACCGCTTCCAGAGGATTTTTTTAAGACAGCTTTTTAAGAGTTAAAAAACAACTATTACTACTACTATTACCATCACGCAATTTCCCTGCAGGGGTAGGCTAAGAGGATGGACCGCCACACATGTCTCGTAAATAAATCTGTTCTACCATTATTTCATCATCCCTTCGCTCTACATGACCGAACCATCTCAGTGACCCTTTTTTAATCTTAAAGTTAAAAAAAACGGTTTTATGCTATTAGGGTCTTTCGAATAAGAAAATTAAAATGTCTCTCAGCCCTATTCACTAATGTCTAGTGCTATTATTTTCTTAGAGTTTGATCACATAATTTAGTGTCGCTACTAAATCAGGAGGCATACTCCCTTAGATCTGTATTGCATTAATTGCACTCTGAGCAGCTACCAGACAATACCATGATTGTATTCATTTCGCGTTCAAGTATCGTTATGTACCGAACTAGGGGACTCTTCAATCCGATCTCTTCAGACCCCCGAAGCCACACTATAGAAAGGGCGAGGAATGAACTGCACACACGTATCAAACGCACCGACTTTTCTCTTTCTCTTACCCCGGGGATTCATTTTACCGGAAAGCTTGATCCACACGGTTCAAGTGTGCAGCTCGAGTGTTGCTATTACACTGCCTTTGTGAGAAGAGCCTTTTGTTACATTTCGGAAATTATGAGCGCAAAGCCGTTGTTCTTCAGTAGATGAAGAGGTTGCTTTGTTGCAAATATTTGTATCGATTGAGAGAAATGCACGTGTGTTCAGTTGCTACTCGCACATTTAATAGAACAAATTTTTCGGCTTGCAAATCAATGCAGTGACGACTAAGGTCTGTTTTATAGGTATAAGCGAGGTCGCCGCCGATAAACATGCCCTGCATTCTAAAAACAAAATTAGGGATAATATTCACTGGTGGGCTTTTAATTTTATATTTGATTTTTACAGTTACCACACAACAATACGTAGAAATATGTTCACGATACTAGAGCTAATTAACTTTCACTGTTAATCTAAAAAACATAAGATGGATGGAGAGAGTTTACATGTGTGTGTATGTGCGTGAATGTGTGAGGGGGTGCGTATGTGTGGATGCAATGAAATGTTTTGTGTTTGTATTTAACAAATAATAACTTAAAATTTATACATAAAAAAAAATTAAAAAAACATTATCTGCTCCTAAAAATGAAAGTTTGTTTTATTTGGCCAATTGAGCGTATTGTTTTTCGTATTAAGATAATAAATTAGTTTGGTATCATATAAATACACAAATTATCATCAAAAAAGGTCTTTAGGGATAACACGTAAAAATAAAATATATATCCAGTATCCACGCTCTACGCCATAATCTATAATTATTATTATAGTAACAGATATGTTGAAAAGCACCGTTATTCTAAGCAATAAGAAGAAAATACTGTCTAAGAACTTATGTGGTTGCCACCATTTCAGGGACCTATAAAAGGTCGCTTCAGTTCGACGAGCCGCGTTGTGCCAACTGTCAAGTTTTCTTCGTATTTCGAAAACATATAAACATTTATTAGTTGTTCGTTTCATAGTTGTAAATTGCAAATTTCGATGCAATCTTCGCAATTCATACTTTAAAATCATTGAATAAGCCTTTGATTCGTCTTCTTTTAGAAGTATCTGCCTTTCACAGATTCATTTTGTAAGATTTTTAACATTTTGCTGTTTGATTATATTTATTGGCGGACCCGTGGAGAAATAGCTAAAGCATTTGCCTCGAGCACGGGGGATTCCGAGTTCGATTGCCCATGAGAGGTAATAGGGCCTCTTGGCCTGTTGTGGTGGAAAAATAAATAATTATACAAATTGAGTATTCTGAATTCTGCGCGGTTCACTTGAAATATAGATTGAAAAATATGGTGATTATGTTAATAAAAACAAAACTCCCACAGATTCTTGTTAATTAATGGTTCACGCATAATCAAACTTTGCTGATTAATACCCAAATATTTTAATAAATAAACAGATCATGCGAATACCAGACATATTTCCTTAAATTGTTCTCAATGAAATTATACCATAAATGTGACACGATCAAAACTTTAAAAACATTAATACAGTATTTATATATTTTAAAAAATAAATCTATTATGTACGCAGTATGTTCAAGTTTCACCTATCTGTGTGTGGATTTACTCGTATGTAAGCAAACGAATCTACCATGTTAAGAAAAGGGGTTAAGTAAACAAGGCAGCAGTCATTTCAGGATGTTTGAAAAATGATACATGGAAAAACCCTGAAATTTTATAGGAGTCTGTAGGCGTCTGTAGGCGACCCATTATGACGTCATATGGGAAAGAATACAGAGCAGATACCACAGTTTCAAATAACGCGCTAAGAATGTCAGAAATTAAGACTTTTAGTAGCATATTTACCAAGAATTTCCGACTCAAAGATGAGGAAAATATGTGAGATCGAAGATGTCGTCAGGTGCGGGAGGCAACGGAGAAGATATTGGTATGCACGCGTGAGGAGAATGGAGCCATCCAGACTCCTTCACATTGCATTGCACGTTCAACCCCAATATAGATGACTTCCGGGCAGCCCACAAAAGATATAGATCGGCACCTGGGAATCGACCTCGCTGGAGGCTAATTCCCTTTAAAAAGGCCACAAGGTCTCAAAGTCTGCACTAAGAAGAATAAGACATCACACTCAATTTATATTTGAGCCAGAAAACCTTGAATCCTCGATAACTTGCAAAAGCATTATATTAGGTTCCTCTCTGAGATCGAAAGCGCTGACCTTTGAATTTCTCGTTCTAGAATATATAACAGTTAATCAGGAAAATAAGTGGAATGTATTTTTATGAAAGGAAATGTAATAATCCGAGTATTTCTATTCGCCAAGAGCCTTCTGAGTAGCACTCGACTGGGAGGATTGCACGATAAATAAAGTGTTTTGCATGCGACAGGGTGGATTCCATTTAACTAACGCGTGGCGTTGACATTTGGTAACCAAAGCTGAGTACTTAGTAAACATTTACCGATACATTAGCCTCACTTTTAACTATTATGAATATTTTGAATTGAAAACGGTTTCGCATTTACGGTGAATATATTTGCAAAAAACAAGAAACATGCGTCACTCCAAAAATAAAATAAAGCACATTTTTTATTCATTAAATTGGTTTGATTTAAGTTATTTATTGACAAATCTTGATAGAATTCCAGTCATAATATAATAATTTATGTTTAAATATAACTTAAAAATGAAAGATACTTGGTAGATTTCCATTGATTCAATTCGCAATTTAGAATTAATTACGTACTAAAGTACCAAATTGGTATTTGATGATAAATAAACGCGAAAAAAAAACATCTAACACCCATCGGTAGTGTAGTTCTTTAATTAGATTTTAAAATTATTAAGAGTAATAAAACTTTTAGTCTACTGTTGAATTTTTAAAATTAAATACAATTAATATTGAATCTAATAAATTATTTTCATAGTTCAAAGAAAGCGTGATTTTATTGAAAAAAATAGTACCTTTATTCGCTTTAAAAAAATACTGTAACGGATTTTTTCTTAAGTTATTCAAACTGTTTTGAATTCTCCCAATTTATTATTTACACTATAACAGACCAGGAGGCCAATCACACTAGTGAATTACGGCGCAGAACACTCAAGCTTGATCAAATCCCTTATTTTTACTCAGCGGAAATCAAACCCGGAACCATCCCTGCGTGAGTCAAGCGTCTTAACCAATAAACCACCTTCAGAGGCCACCTTCAATATGAACGATGGGGGAAGTTCAGTGGTTAAAAAAAAAACTAAATTTGTTGATAAATTATCAAACTAAGCCAAAATAATATTATTTTTATGTGTCGTTTTATTATCGCTACGATTATTTAAAGTTTTGTGATTTTTTAATTACTCCGCGTGAACGTCATTAGTTCTCTTCGGCTGATTGGCGGTTGGCTTCCAGGAAACTGGAAATTCGTTGATTTATAAGATCTTTTGACGTCTTTTAAAGTAGTTCGTTATTATAAAAATGTTTTTTATTGATTTTTTCGTACATTTAAAAAAACTTCACCGAACAATTAAATGTTCTAATTTTTATAGCGTGTAAAAAAAACATTTTTATATCAATTTCTCGTAGCACTGAACTTCGTCGTTAAACAAATACTTTCATGTGTAGATAAATATGATGCAGATAATTAATTTCACCCATTGAAGTTATATTATAATAAAATTAAGTGCAGAAAAAAAAACTTTTTGAAATCGGGAGTAGGTATAACAAGTTAATTTGTTAATACTCCCGTTAATTACAGTGATGAAATGTTACAATGTTTTTTTAAAACTCGATAGAATGTGTTACTATGTTATCGTTAGTAAAATTACATTTTCGCATTGGTGAATTTAATGCGATGTTTTTAAAAGCTATACCGATCTTATTGGAATTGAAAAATGTCTTATGATTATTGCATTTCGCACAGAGTGATTTGAAAATGCATTCGCGTGGAAATTGAAGGCAGAAATCCGATCAATTCTTCTTAATAATACGATAGCGCACTATCTAGCAACTAGCGATATAATATTAGGTAACAGAGAACTCAAGACAATATCACATGTAATGTATATTCGCTAGTTCATTATAACACTGTAATAATGAAACGATTTTTAAGATGCGCAAAATGTCAAGCTGAATCTGCAATAATTTAATGATAAAGTTTCGCAGCGACAGTATGCAATTAAAATACGGGACTTAATCATGATTACCGCCCAAAACTTTGATAGTTTAGATAGAAATATTGATTTTCAATTATCACTTATTATTTAAATATACAAACGGCTTATGAAACTTTTGTAATAATTGAATTAGTACAAAAAATATAACATTATTTTTAGTGCAGGTAAAACATAAAAATGGAAAAAGTTAAGCAGAGGAGAGATAAGGTTAGTATTTTGTTTTATGAATGTATAAAAATACAAAGAAAAACAATTAATTCCGAATTATTGATTGTAGGTTAACAGTGATTAGCTAATATATATTTTTTGTTGGTGAAAAGCGTTGAAATGGTAAAATCTGAAAATATTGTCAAATGTAAGGAGCAAAATTTAAAATAAGAATAGCCACAATTACTGATTATTTACCATTGTTCCTTATTATCAAAACTCCGTTAATATCAAACTGCCTTATTTTAAGAAAATTATGGGTGAAAAACGTTTTTCGCTAGATACACAAATTCAAATTAAAATAAACCATAGAATAGCTTTTGTCAGATTTTTATTTCTTTCTTCTTGTTTTATCGACTACTTTGTTTACTCTACCGAATAAATTATTTCAGTTCGTCGATTTGATAATCTATTTTCGTTGAAGAATAATAAAACAAGATTTATATATTATATAAAAACTAAATACCAGATTTACAAATATAAATACGTTTAAACATTGATTTCTTCATTTTCCATCTTTAACTATTTTAAAATTTGAATCAAATTAAAACCTGATTAAGAGGATGTGCGGCCTAATATTGGTTTAATAAATAGGTATTTGAATATTGTTGTTTTTTCACTTTCTTGCTCTTCTGCCTTCCCGAATACTGTATAAAAAAGACGTCGCATGCAGCGTTCTGATTATGTCTGACTAAAATCGACAAAATCGAGGTCTCGTGTTCCCGTTTTTCGCACCCCAAATCCGAACCAATTTTTGTTTAACAGAAAGAAATTTTGAAAAGAAGTGTTGGCGCGTTTCCTTTTTATCGATAATTGTTAGTATATTTCAATACCAGATAAAACTAGGTACTTTAAAGGTTTTTGAATGGTTTTAGCTCCATTAAAATACAATTTATTAACAACAAAACGAACAATAGCGACACGTCTATGGTAGATATCTATAATGTGTACAAAAAGCATTGCTCTAGTTCTATACTCTGGGGAGAAAATACGAGAATACGTTTGTATGAAGAAATGTCAGACGGCGTATCTTCTTAATAAGCCATTATGATTTTACCGACCCAAAACTAGTAGATAAAAATTATCATTCTGTAGTGTATGCTGAGTATTTTAAAGGGTAATAATATTTATTTATTTTATCACAGTATATATTATATTTTTATAGAGTAAAAAAATCGTTACTTCAGAAAACTTGAGAGTGAGATTAAACTTGATTACATTGGGAAGGTAAAAAATTTATCGAGGTATGCCGATACATTGCATTTATATTTTAATATTTTTTATAATTTTCAAACGTGCCTCCATCGAATGAATAGTACCGATCATATTTCATGGAAATATTTCAATTATCATTAGAAGAATTCGGTTAAAGTAAATCTACCCTATTTATGTAATTCGGGCGGAATACGTATGAATACACATTTGTACATTTAAGGAAAGATTAGTGTTTTGTTCCTTACCGGTGGACGTTGGCATTGCAGCGTGCGGCGCCATGAAGGAACTGAGCTTGGCGCTGTGATGGTAGGAGCTCATGAACAGGTCACTTTGGTACTTGTAGGCGGGATCGCTGGCGGCGGGCTGCGTGGCCGCCGCCAGCCCTTGGAAGTCGAACTTGTAGGCGTACCTCTTCCCGTGCACCTTGGTCATAATGTTCTTGTCATAGTAATACCTGGATTACGAAACAACATTTTCAAAAACAATACGTCTTCTGATATCACACCTGTGGGAGATTCGACGCTGAGCGGAGCTACACACAGCGCATTCGGGTGTGAGTACGAGGAATTAACATTACTCTTTCAGCATTTATCACGCTCACCTCTCTTGCCACTGAGTAGTTTAGCTTTACTCTTTGTGGGCTTTGGTTACATAGGATTCAGGAGGAAATGAATTCAATGGATGTTTTTGAATATAATGATGTTCTCGGTAAAATTATTATATTATTTAACTTTGTAATTTTTCATGCCACATGAGTAATCGATGTGTTATTTTGTTTAAAATCACTAAATTAATATTTAAATACCGACCGGTTTTAACACACGAATGTTGCATTATCAAGGCTTAAAAACTAAACAAACTCTCGGTAAGTAAATATTTTTTAATATGACTAATACAATGCACAGCGCCCTTGAGGTGATTTTCACAAAAATGGCGCTATATAAATTATCCAAACATTATTATCATTGTTATTAATAATAATATTGTACACACATTTCGAGAACTTAGTACATTCGTTAACATTTATATTCCGAAACCAGTAGAATATTTAGTTTAATTAATTGATTTTAAACAAAATAAGTAAGCAATTATTTTTTACTGTCCAAATCTTTGTTAATAATTCCAGGATGTAAACTCCCGGATATTTTATCAAAATAGACGACTCATTAGGAGAATTTTCTTAAGTAAGGAAAGAGGGGAAGCAACCATATGAATTTCCACGGCCATGACCTGTCATTGGCTGGTCTAAGTAATTTTTCACGTTAACACAATCCGTCTCAATCTAAAATGCATAGACTGGTATGTTAAATAAAAACAATAGTATAAAACTTGTCATTGAAATACGGTAAATGTGTTTTCCTGGTAAAATGCATTTATGAAGATTTGGACATATTAAAAAACATCTGTAGTGTAGACAAAAAATAAAATAAAAGTATATTTGAAAATACATGTAAAAAAAAGTATAAATATCACGGCGTTTGCCTACCATGCAAGAGGTCTCGGGTTCGATTCCCGGCATGGTTGGTACGAAATATTTGTTTAATGTGTGTTTTCACAATATAATATTTCATAGTCCTTGGACTGACACAAGAAGCGTAATACTGATCATCTTACCGTCATGTAATAAAAATGATCAAGGTACGCTGCGATTGGGGTACCAATTCAGTGCCCTATGCACCATTTGGTGCGAAGAGGGAATGATGATAATGAAACAAGTATATTATACATAGGTATCTACTTACATATCGATTCCGCCAAAATTTATATTTTATAATAGATTGTTAATTAATTTTGAGATTTAAAGAAAAAATATTATTAGGATAAATATGAATATAAAAGTAGACAGGAGTAAATAATATTGAAACGCTTATCTTTCAAAATATCACAATAAAAACTGAGGAAACAACATTCATATTGATTAAACAATTATTGCAAACTATCGCAGAATTCGCACAAAATTCATATAAAAATAATACGTTTTTGTATATTCAATCGCACGCAATTCATTTTAAAGAAAACAAATCGTCTTTTTGAATTTCACCTCAGAGGCCATCGCATCTTTTGGGTAAATGTAAAAATTCTTAATGCATTCTTAGACATAAATCAAAAGTTATCATTACTCATCTACCTGTAATTTGCCTCCCCTTAAATTCATGACTTTTTGTTTTCTTTATTAGCGAACATTTCATTCCACAGCAATTTCCGCACAGATAAAATTTCCGGTAGCAATCATCGGCCAATCAGACGAATACTATTCTTTAGTAATTCTCAGCAAAATGTTAAATATAAACATAAAACATACATAAATTCTACTGAGCATGTTTCATACATAATAAGCAATCATTATTATTAGGTAAATAAATAGAACATTTGAATATTGAATGATCCTTTCAATAAACCATTGAAAAGTTTATTTTATTTTATTTACATATGTACGAGTATATAGTACGAGGGTCAGTCAAAAACTAATGCCTTTTATTTTTTTCTACTTAAATAAAGTTAAGTGAAAAATTTGAATTTCGCACTATTTTTAAACCTTCTTCTACAATCTACTGCAGTAGTAACTTTTTACATAAACAGGTGGCAGCACTGACAACTCAAAACTTTGTGCTTTTCGATGTTTTTTGATGTTTTGATGTTGTTAAAAGATGGACCAAAACTGTAGAAACGGACGGTTATTATATTGTAATTTCTTGACCATTAAAATGAGAAAAAAATAGAAGACTGTAGTTTTTGACTACCCTCGTAGTTATACACAATTAGTTACAACCAAGTGGACAATAATAAAGTGTTTTGAAAAATGTAAATCCCATAATATAAACCTTATAAAATGTTATGTGTGCAAATGTTACAAATGTTTTAAATGAATTAAAATAGACATAAGAAATATAAGTTGATAAGTGAAAGCGAAAAAATCTGCAAAAAAAATTATAACTTAAGGATAGGAGCAAAACGATACAAAATGGTGATATTGAAAATGTATTGACAATAAACATAGGAGTGTTTATCAAAAAAGTGTGCGAGGTTTGGATGAGTTATGTTAAATATGTTTAAAATATTGATCCCCTTAAATTTTTGAGGGTATTGCTAAATTTAATTGATTTGATTTCATTAAAGGAATTCTAAGCAAATTATTTGCCAGACTATACCGTCGGTAATGTAACAGGATGTATAAGGGCGTCCCGGGTGGCTGTTTCTTCTTGTTGTTTTAACAATCTATGATAATTTGGCGGAAGAGTCGGCTAGGGTCTTATTGAGGAACTTCATCGTGTTTGTTTTTTGAAACGGAAATATGACATCGATTAAACTTGTTCACATGTGTGAGGTGTAAATATGAGTAGGTATGGGTTGTTATTATTGTTACACTGACCTGAGTGCCCTGCTAAGTTTGTCGTAGTTCATGTTCGGCTTAGACTTCCTCTCTCCCCATCTCCTGGCCACCTCATCGGGGTCTGTCAACTTGAACTCTCCGTTAGTGCCCTCCCAAGTGATGCACCCGGCGTTGCTCGAGTCACTTAATAACTCCAACAAAAACTGCCACAGCTGGATCTGACCGGAGCCTGAATAATTATTTCAGTACAGGATTTAATAATCAAACCAAAAGCTAAAAAAAATAAAAAACGTGGAATAAAATACTGGTTAGGACGTCGGATTCCATGATTGAAAATACAATATTAACAAATTACAACAGGGATGGAGAATACCTTAAGGAAGGGAATATAGAAGTATATGCAATTACAGGGCTTATGACTTGTCATTGGCTTGTTTAAATGGCCACTTTACACACTGGGTAATATTCACCATTTTGCCTATGTTTGAACATGCATATTTCTTTAGTTCTTCCATTTGTCGATTTTAGTGAAGTTAAAGAGCTGAAACCTTTATTGTTGTGAAGAGATTCATCTGACTGAATTATTTCACATACAGTGTGTGAAGTGGCCACTTAAACCAGCCAATGACAGGTCATAAGCCCTGTAAATGCCTAGACTTCCATATTGCCTTCTTTAAATTGTTCTCCATTCCTGTTGTAATTTCTTAATCTTAATGACCCCGAGGGGGTGAAATCCAGTCTCTTGTCTACAAGCATTTGGACAAACTCAAATATTGTAACAGACACGAAAATATCGAGTTCTATGTAATGTTTGACCATATTGTCATAATAATATTGTGTATTTATATTTGACACTAATATATACATCATACTAGAGGAAGTATATAAATTAATATGGCAATAGGTGAATTCTTCCTTAAAACCAAGGCAATAATCTCAACACGTTTTGCAGCGATAGAGCGCATGTACGTTTGGAATTTTATACCCCTTTATGCTATTATTTTGAACTCATTATTTTTATTTTTATTTAAACGGAAAAATACTTTTATGTAAAGCATTTTAAAGTAAAATTTAAATGGAATAAATTGCAATAATTTGATAACTAATTTTTTATATTAGTTATAAACGAAAGAAAAATATTATTCTTAGTTAACGTCTTTACCTTTTAAAGATATTTTTTTTTAGAAAATGACAAAAATAACACTTGCTAGAGTGCTCAAGTGCAAAGACTTAAAAAAACATATATGCGAAGTTGTTATACTATTTTTTAACATTTGACTTTAGTTCAAAAATTACAGTAACAAATTATTTTATTTTAAGTCATTGAATCTACTTAACAATTATTTTATAAATAACAGTTTTTTTACTATATCATATTAATCAAATCAATTTTGCATATGTACCTTTATAAATGTAGGGGAAATCTACTCCATTGAAGCATCAACAAAAATATAATGGCAATATTTGGGATCGGTTGATTTAACTCAATAAATTATATACATATATATTTTGGAGTCGTACACATACGCATGCACATTAGGAAATCAAATACCTGTTTCGAGTTTGTTTAATTGATGTACAAAGATTTTATATTTTGTGAGTAAAATCAACCGATTTGATCATATTTGTAATAACGAGCACATATATATTTCAAATACAAACAATGAATGAAATAAATTGATTTAATATACCTAATAAGTAATTAAAAAATTCTAAATAATTAAACTATTAGAAATAAGTTACTTTTTTGTATTTTACTAATCATGAATGGTTTTGCATCTATTCCATGTTAAAATTATGGTAAATCAATATACGTATTATACAAGATTTTATTACCGAAATCAAGTGGGGTTAGGTAATTTCATATTTTTACGAAAATCAGTGGATTCACATCTACATAATTTTATGCGTTTCTAAATATAAGTGTGTTCTCACTTAATTAAAACTATTGTATTATTTGCATCAGAATTGTTGAGGCTCACAATTAAATAAAAAATTAATCAAGCTAGAAAACGTTTAATGCAAGGAAGCGATTACATATTATATGGATCATTTAGCATCAGAGGCGGAGCAAAGTGAACATGGCAGTATAGGCATTTATGACTATTTATGCTTATGACCTATCGTCGGCTGATTTAGGTGATAACTTTACACAGAGTGCAACATTCATTATTCTTTATGTTTGTGCGGATATTGCGCATATCCTAATCAATCTTCTGAACACATCCTGTGGTCATGTCCCTTTTCTTCTATCTGTGATTACCGAATGGAGCTCCTTGCTACTACCCGTGGCCCTGTTATAGGTCCTGTCAGATATACAGATCTGGTAGCTTTCAAAAATAATTTCGAGGTTTTTCAAAAGTTTTGTAATAATTACGATGAAATGATTATGTCTTATCAATTTTATTCCAGTCAGTGAAGACGGAACAAATGGAAGAATTAAAATTCTTCCATTTGTTGCTTTTTGTTAAAATTTGTTTTTGAGATAAACGCATCTGAAAAGAGGCTACCAGACCTCTAGAACAGATCCGGGTAAGTGAAGGGGCTTTCTATGTTGATGTTTGTGACACAACAATTTGGAAAGTACTCCAAATATTGTTTAGCATCCATATGTATAAGTTAATTATAATAGAAAGCATATATGGAAACTCCAGTTAAATTCTTTATGTGTTTTAAAAATACACCACGCGACTAAATGAGCTTATTCTATCGTGCGTCGGTCGTATCCATACAATTTGTTAAACACATTGACCTGTTATTTACGTCCCACGTACCACAAATATGCATATGAGATTTCGATTAATAGAACCCTTGTGAAATGCAAATATCTACAAACCAGGTGTCTTTTTATCCGTTAATATGTTAACCTTGCGAGGTTTTAACATTCATGAATGCGTAATTTCCCACGGTAGATAAATATGGGAAAGCACCTTCATGTGTGCATTGTTTACCGGTGGTAGAAATAAGTTATTCAGTACGTGCCACAGTAACACGCGAGACATTTTCATAAAATGCCATTGAATCATAAAACGTACCCCTTGATGGTGTATAAAACAGAACAACCAAAATAATATTTGAACAAATCGAGGATCCCTACGTTCACTATCGAAACTGCATATTGCAAGGTTTATAGGAGAGCAAAAACAAAGCTCTATACTTTTTTAAGCACCTATCAGGGATATTATGAATCTTCTCTATCCCCTAGAGAGTGGTTAATTTGGGGATATTTATTTTTTCCATGCGACTAATTTTTGCTTCATATATGGCCACACTGATGAACGTCAAAAAATATGGACACGTGAAATCAAACATGAGAATTTTCATTTAGAACATTATTGCGACCTCAAAAATTACCCAAAATACTAAATAAGGTTGAATTGACCAAACCGTGTTAGTTTTTTTTGGCCGTTTTTGAAGCAGTTTGACCACCGTTTGACGTTTAATCATTAGTGTGGCCATTATATGAAGCGAAGTGATGTTGCATTAAAGAAATAAAAATCTTCAAATTAATCTCTTTCTAGGGGGTAGAAAAGATCCAGAATACCACCACAGATACTATAGAGTTGCCAAACATATGTCTACTGTATTTCAATAGATAAATGTTTGGAAATTCTACAGCATCTGGTAGCTTCTTGAAAACATATCAAGCTTTGATTTTGGTCTCCTGTAAACCTCGCAAAATGCAGATTTGATAGTATACCGAAATATATATAGTCGAAACATTTAGCCCCATCAAAATCATTATACCGGTCTCCACACCCAGTTGCATCTTCTGTTAGGTAGAGGCCGATCGTCTGTTAAGTAAAGGTAAGATAATCAGTCTTACGCTTGCGGTATCAGTTCAGCGACAGTGAAATATTGCCGTGTAAAAATAAATAAGAAAACATTTCACATGCATCTAATCAAGAAAAGAATTTGGGGCCTCAAACTCGGTAGACGAACGCGTCAACTACTACACCACGAGGCGAACTTATCCCCACTCGATTTCCCTTTTTAGCCCTATCAATATTCTTACATAACTGTGCAACACGGTTAATTATTTTGTAAAATATACCTAGCAAGTAATAACAATATACATTGTGATACATACAAAATGATAATATTATTACGTATGTTAAGATTGTATAATAATGTAGAAAGCAATGCTGATATCGATATCTTTGACGATACCTTTAATAATTAAAAGAAAACTGTAACCCAATTTATAAAATCGAATAGTCACTTATGTTAGTTTGGTAAAATAATTTGTAATAACCTGTTAGTAATATTTTGATTTTTTAAAACTTTTATTATTATATATTACTTGTATAACAATCACAGAATTCAATTAAGGTAGCCAATTCAAAAAAATATCTATTACAAACTTTTTTTTCTGTATTTGTGCATGCTGTGTTCACATATAATTGATGAACAATATCTCAAATAACAATTTGTGATTATTATACTAATTTCATATGTATTGTTCATTGTTTGTGAACCAAAATAAATAAAATAAAATATACACTTCATATAGTAAAGAGGTAACATTTGTTTTGTTTGTTCGTTTGTTTACAGTTTGAGGTGTGGTAATCTCGGGAACTAGTTATACGATTTTCGACCCCGAGCAAACACAATTATGTAACCTACTTTTTGTGATAAATAAAATCTGAACTTAGATGCGTTTAATTCAACATTTCATTTTGTTGTATTGTGTGGGCGTTTCATTTTTATTGTCTCGTTTAACAGACAATTTAGGTGCGGAAAGGAAATGATGATGATGAAGTTCACGATGATTAACAGATGTAAGAATTGAAGGAGTACAGACGTTCAAACATAGTCAGAATGGTGAATGTTACATAGTGTGAAGAGTAGCCTCTTAAACCAGCTATTGACAGATCATTAACCCTGTAAGTGCCCAGACTTCTATAATCCATTACATAAAATCTTCTTCATCACTGATGTAATATATTAAGATTATTATTCCTTTGACTGATGAGAATTGTCGCCAAGATTTGTTAAATATTTTTTTCAATTTTTTTAAAAATGTCACTAGGCTCGATGCGGAAAATATAATTTTTTTTTTTTATAGCCGACAGTACTTTGTATCATCGTCTTAATTTGAATATAATTTAAGCCATTTTTGTTCTGATTTGAGATTATGATTGAATATTTTTCACCATGCTAAGTAGCATCTACTCGTATCTCTCTCATTTGAACGAAGAAATTGTTGGCAGAAAATACGCATTTTTCGAATAGCGCGTATCTCAAAGAAGATTCCTCGGATCTCCCTGGAGTACAGCTAACTCCGCAGGCGGTCAGTAGTACAGTAGTTTGAATTTGTTCGAGTAAAACTCTTAAAAACCATGTGCGTATAAAAACAAAATATTTATCAATAAAAAAATAACACGAAAGTTTCATTCGAAAGCACTGATTATGAAGTTTTCATTGTCTCGGGTAAAGTTATAATTTAGTAACTTACGTTGTATTTAAATTAAGGCGACGATATGAAAGAAAATAAAATCTGAATCATAGCGAGTGAATTAAAGTGCAGGGTCGAAAATTCCCAGGGCAAGGGTCGGCTGACTCTGATTTCTAGAGTCAAGTATGCCGTGTTGATTATCACAAGGCACCCGGCGTGACGAACACGCGGCCGTCCACTGGGGGGCATTATGCACGAACTTAACCGAACGAAGGTGTTTGCGTTTGCGATCGTTTATGCGAAAGTTCGTATTTGGTACTACCGTGCGTTTATGGGTAGGAATATTTGCTAGTAAATACTTAAGCGATTTGAAATCTCAAAAGCGCTAAAATTCTATTTGGAGTCCATGCTTTACATATATCTTTAGTGCGAAAAGTAATTTGAATTTGATTGTTTTTTTTTGAATGATTAAATTGTTCAGTTGGGACACATTTACCAATAATATTGTGTTTATTTAAAAGCGATTTTATTACAAAAAAATTCTTACACAATATAGGACACAACGATTTAAAATGCGGAGAGTTAGCTTCTTTTAAACACGGGCATCAAACAAATAATATCAGATACAACCATATATAAAATGTCGATTGTTGTGTCATTCGTTTGAAAATGCTGTAATGAGACAAAACAATTATCTGGTTTTTTGTTTTAAAAAATAAAAGTGAACGATATAAGTAGACTCAAGTCAGAGTTAAATGTACACATTTCAATTATAATATGGAGTTCTACAAAGTAATCGCCAACTCAATAAACAAATAACGTCAGATATATTTCAGTTTTTTATGATAAACGAAAAACGATAAAAGTTCGCTAGATACCCAAAATTTTGACCGATTAATTTGACAGAAGAAAACAATACGAATAAAGCATTATCGTATGAAAGACTTCTTACATCATGTTGAAAAAGGATTCTACCCTCTTTCGGACATATTGCAAAAAATAACAAGGAGATCATTGAAAACTGGTAGTAACAGAAACAGTTAACGTTGAGAGTAAGCGAGCAAAAGGACGGTCTTTTACAAAACTGATCGATCAAATAAAATAAATTAACATAGGCGTAATTATTTAACCATTATTAAGCAATGTGATATCACAAAATTTGTGATTTAAAATGCTTGTATTTACATATTTTTGAAAAAAAACATTTAGGTTAATTATTTAATATTTTTCCTGCTCAATCCATTATTCTTAAATCATTAAAAAAAAATCCTGAAATATTTTGCCTTTATATGAGTACCAACGTACAAAATCGAAATTTCAAGAGGCGTGATAAACCAGTCAAAAAGTAATTACATTTTAGTTTTGTAAGAAATTAAGTATATTTTTATTCAAAATATTATATATAATATTATATTACGGAAAACTATTGTTTTTATCTGATGTTCATTTGTTTTATATAATAATTATTGGCGAGATTTTGAAAGAACGACGCGGGGTTTCAAAATATAAAAATTGTTTCAAGATAATAATTGTATGGGATTTGAAAGAACTCTTTGACGTTTGTTAAACGAACGCACATACACGTTTGTATGTACTCGCGATCGTTTTGGCTCTATTAAAATTATTCACGAACGAAATCTTCAATGCAACCCTATGCTAGGGCAGCGGACTCCCTCTGGGGAAGTGTTTTAGTTAAGTTTTTACTCTCTATTCATGATCATTATCTGCGCTGTACAACCCCCGTGCTTGGCGGGGGCCAAACATTAGCCACGTTCCGGTGTGGTACACTTTATTTTAGCTGCAGTAGCGGAATAAATTATTTAACAATATTTTGTCAATTCACAAATATTTGTAGACAAGTACTATAGAAGAAATATAGTGTAAAAATTAAAGAAATGTGAAGATTTAAACTTATACAGAAAGCTGAATGTTGCCAGGTTTAAAAATCAAAACTAACGTAGAAACCTAGAGTTATAACGATTTGCCTAAAATTCTTATATTTTGTAAAATAGTCTGATTAGAATTAATAAACCTATTTAACTATGTTTGCAATGCACAGAATTTCTTCGTTTAAACCCCGACTAGCAAGGAGTTTCCTGAGATTAGGCAGGATCTTTTTGTGATGTGTGTTTTTTTAATGGATGATATCGTATAAATTAATTAATTCATTTTTAAAGACCCCATTTTTTATCAGAATCCCTCTGCTTTGATTACTAGTATAAAACGAAATATGCCTGTGACCTCAATACATGCCAATGCAGTGTGATAACCGGACTGCAGACAACGGAAAATACCGAATAAAAACAGATTATAATCAGATTAGAATTTGAACCACGTTTCTCCATAGTAAATGAAAAACACGACCAGTTAATCACCTTTTGTAGGCGAATCTAGTGCGTGATTAGTGATCAATGGTAAGGTATTATGTATGTATAGTAAGGGCGCTAGACGCGTGGCGGCTCACTCCATTAGACTACAAAAATACACTCACCCCGCCTACTTACATAAGGTAACTACCTTTAACATTTACCATTTGAAATCTTACAGGGAAGATAAATGTAATTTTGTAAAAACAAAATGTGTTCAATAGACATGATTTTTTCATGCAAAGAATAAAATAATTATTTTACTTTATTTACCAAAAATATTAAATTAATTATTTGTGAATTTGATTAAAATATTTCGAACAAAAAACGTTTCGAAATTCGCGATATCAGTTTTTTAACTGGTTAAAGAAATTGCCTGATAAGATTATTTTTCCACTATACTTAGTAGTTTCTCAATTTTATATTCATAAAATCATGTTTTACACCTAACATTAAAATTTGAACATTTTCTTTCTTTTTGATACTTGTGCCATGATATACACACATGTCCACCTTTTTACCATTATAACACCTCCTCACCTTCACTCTCACACACTTACTCACATACACAAACATATTTCCTCACAACGAATCTCTAAAACATGTTTTCTCGCACAAAAAAAACAATTTATGAATATTTCATCTAATATTTTTGAAAAAATCGAATTAAAAACAAAAAGTGTACAAATTGAATCTAAAAATCGATGTTTTAATTGAGACAGGCGCCGTGGCGCAGTTGGGTAGGCGGAAACTGTGAAACTGGCGTCTCGGGTTCGATTCCCACCAGCTGCAAGGATAAAAAATCTCGACTGGTCTGGGTGTTGTGTTTTGCTTTCCATATCTTGTCTTCCACCCGCTGTTAAGTCTCTAAAATAAAAGCTTAGCCGGTTGTTCGTTTAAAAGAAAAAGATAATAATAAACCAGTCATTCAAAATACGTATTCTACGAAAAAAAAATTGACCTACCCTTTAACTGTTTAAATATTTTTTATGCTGGTTTAGGGTGTCATCAATGTAGGTACAAGATAAAAACGAAAGATAAGAAAAACAAAAGATAGATAGTATTTTTTATTTGATGTCAAAATAAATATTTGGTATTAAAATGAAAAATGAGTAAGACGGTATCTACATTAAAATGATGTCATGTTTTTATTATTTTTTTATTTGGACCTATAAAACCGATGATAACAGTTTTTTCAGTATATAATTAACTTAATAATATTTTTTCATAATAAATAAAACATCGATTAGATGTTCATGTTTAATTAACCATTTTGACAAATTATGTCTGTTATACTTATAATTAGAAATCAAACACTGATTTGAGTCTACTGAACACTTTATTTTATTTTTACAAATATAAACATATAAAAATAACTTCGTGACAATTGTCTCACCTTATTAGGGCATTTTCAAACGAATATCAAATGCCCTAATAAGGCGAAACAATTGTCACGAAGTTTTTATTTTTATATGTATATATTTGTAAAAATAAAATAAAGTGTTCAGTAGACTCAAATCAGTGTTTGATTTCTAATTATAAGTTTAAATATGGAGTTCTACAAAATAAACACCAAATCAATCAATATGTCTGTTATAAATGAAAAATCCTTTAGAATCAGTTGATTTATTTCTGATTACAGTTATGGGCGACTGAATTAAAGTAAATACAATCGTCAATAATGGTTGCATTCAGTTGTGCACGAAATCATTTATAGTCTATTAAATATTAGTTATTGCTTTCAAGCAGTCATTTCTACCCCTTGTCGATTGTTAAAAATATAACGGGGTGTGATATTATGTAATTATGTGAAATGTTTACTGACGTTCAATATCAGCACGCGCATGCGGCCGGCGCAATGCCTGCTAGGTGCCCTTTTTAAAAGTATTCATAATTTCGAGGGCGCATGTCTAATACAATAATTAAATAAATTACACATTTATACTTTTGATTACTAAAATTTTGTTGCTGAGAATCCACGATCCGAATAAAAGAAATTTACTAATGTAACACGGAACAAAAGTGATAATTCATGTTTTAAAAATTCAGTACAAATTTGGAAAAGGGAAGAAATTTGAAGTCGACCCTCAGATACATAGATGCTTGTCTTGTTTTCCCTCTATCTACCTTTACAGGTATTTATAATGATGGTACATTGAAGTAAAAATTTCATCTTTGTGGCTCGTTTTGCAAAATTTATGAGAATTATTTTACTACCCATTTTCAGGTTAATTATTAATAATTAACAGTATGTGATAATTATGTGTAAGAATAATTTATTTTAAACCATACCTGAACTTGCCAAGCGACTACTTGTTGGTCCAAACATCTGATACGGATCTGAAAAATAAATTTTGAAAATATTTTATTAATTCTCAATAATTAAAATCCTAAATTAAAAATAACTACAATAAATCAATAATAACAAAACTCACATTTATTTCGGAAATAAAAAACGAGTGATACTTGAATCCTAAAAAATGTTCTCATATTAAATGATTTAATGAACAGCTAACAAATATTTCCCCATTGCTGTATCCATTAGAATAAATGTACACATTACTTTTTAATACTTTACTTTTCAGACGTCGTCATTAAGAGTCGTAAGGTTCACGGGATAGAATATCAAGAACTTCATGAAATAAAAGCCACAACGATATATTTATTTTAATTCATTTAAATAACAATGCATAAACTCTTGAATTTACCCAGTAACTCATTGTGAAAAGATCCTTCGGACAAAAGTAATTACAATTATTTATTTTTTAATTCTCTATCCTAACTGTTTTTGTAAAAATAAAATATATTTTTAAAATAAAGATACCCATCTCAATGATGTCGCAAAAGCGACGAAACCGGTCACTGGTTATTAAAACTCGTATTTTATTTCTATAAAAAAATACAATAAATTTCTACCGAAAATCGTCACTAACAATCTTGAATGTTTGGCAACTTATTAACTTTTATGAGTGGATCTAGTAATGTAACTGATGCTCCATTCCATCTCGCAATACCATATTCAATCTGACATTCCATTTTGATAGTTCATTAAGAATAAAATTGGGGCAAATGAACTGAGAACGTGGAAACTCCGTATTTGATTCTAAGGGTCACTTCATACATTATGTTATTTGAGTTATTTTTTCCAAATTGCGTACAATTATAAGTATATGTCATTGTAAATGTTATTTCAAAATAAAAAATAACTTTATATAAATATGCATTGAATTTTTTATTCTACATATTATATACGCTCTTATAAATAAAAATGTTAGAGTTTGTATTTATCACCTAAATTGTACTAATTACATGGCTGGTTGGGTGTTTCATTACACGCCCTATATAGCTAAAAAAAAAACATTTTGTTTATTCTGTACTTTTCTATTTCTTATAGTTTACTTCACTTGCTTGTACTTATTATTAAAATAAAATACTAGAAAACTTTCAAATTTCAATTATACGTTTGGATACATTCTAAATGTTTTATTTCCTACAAGCGGGACCCGACAGACGTTATCCTGCCCAAACGTTGGCTTGCCCGCTGTTAACTGGTTGAACAAACGTTTTTTCGTAAATAAGTACACGCGTTACTTATTTTGCCTTTTTGAGCTATTTGTATATTCGTCATAAGGGTTAGTTTTTTGTTTTATTTCCTCATGTGATTGGCTGAGAGTTCTCGTCGTGCTCAAATCATAATCGCGGAAAAAATCACTACTCTAGTGTCATAATCCATGAAGAAAATAGAGAAATACGCGTTAATAAAGATAAGTTAGACCCCGTTTTACCCTGAGCCTTCTAAAATTATGACACTCAACTCAATCTCAACGCTAATTAGCCATTCTTTAACAGCCAGACGGGTTTTGACGTGTCCTTGACATTTAATTCGAAACCAAAAGAAAAGAAAGAACTAAAATAGACCAGATCTTGTGTTCAGGTAGTTATTATTTTTTAAAAATTGTCCTAGCTTTAATTTTTCTTGTATTGTATTTCATTTGTATCTGTATTTAGAACTAACAAACAAAGGTGCATTCTGTGTAAGAATCCGTTTTTCAAAAATGTATAAATTGTTGGTTGAAATTATTTAAGCATTACTAGAAATCCATTAAAAATAAGGTAATTTGTAGAAATTAAGAAATTGTAAGGAAATTAATCAATTCAGTATCCAAACATAATCGATGTTTGTAAAAGTTAATATACGAACTTTTTTAATGTAGAAAAAAACAGCATTCTCCGAATTTTTTGGAATATGCATTTCAGTCGAATGCAACTCTGGAAGCTAGATGAAAAACACATTTTCGCACCTAACTATTTTTCTGATGAACATGTTGAAGATATTATCATTTACAAACCCAAGTCACGTGAATTGGATTATTTTGCAAAAAAACCTAATGTAAATCGGTTTGGTAGTTATCGAGCCTATAAAGGACAAACTATCCTAAACTTATTTTTATATATATAGATAGAAAATAAAGAAATAAGTTTGTCATTTTCAGAATTTTTATATTTTTAAAGTTCACTCAGAAAGCTTATACGCTGTTTTATACTTTAAAAATAACTGTGACAAAAACCGTGAATAATGTATACAGTAAATATAATATTACTAAACAAAAAACAAGTAATAAGAATCTTAACAAATGAAGTATAATTCTTACTGTCGAACAAAATAATATAAGCAATTCGAAATGAACAATAACAATAATCATAATATTTTGTAACAATATTTTGAGTGTATCTCAATGTTTGGAGACACGGGAGGGGGGGTTTGTAATGCCCTAGGATGTTAAAAGATTGTTATTTATTTCAACAGAGAGGGAAATGTTTTTGGGAAAGGAATATCAAAGACATAGCAAAGTGGTCACTTAAACCAGCCAATGAGAGAACATACATAAGCCCTGGATATACTTAGACTTGCATATTACCTTCCCGATAATATGTTGTATCTTTTAATGCACCACGGCAGGCCAGTGACCTCAATTACAGTGGTAAATTACACAGAACACAGAACACATAGTACAGATATACAATAAAAAATTATATGCGCAATACATAATTGTAGTTCATCTGTTTTTTCCAAATTCATAATGAGATACATGGTTTTAGCATCAAAGCGGTGTAAAACTATTTCCTTGGTTTTGTTAAACTTTTTAGGATAAGTGGCGCTATAAGTCATTGTGGAGCATGTATAATTTTAAGTTTACATCGATTGCAGTTTGGATAACAGTATGTAATGCTTAACATAATGAGTTGTTAAAAATTTTGACAACAAAATACATAAAAAAATAATGCTTGACTATGCTAACAGTAAACACTTTTTAAGCATTTATTAAGTACATACAAACGAGTCATTTTGAAAAATGAACATGCAAGTGTTTTTTTTAAATAACTCTACAGATCATATATACTAAATTCTATCTGGTAACGGTATCAAAAATATTTTCCTACTCATCGAGTCTTATTATTTATTTATTTTCCATTTGTATTTTTGTAATTGTTTGTTTTGTATTTATATCATTAATATATCACTTCGCAGTTTACAAATAACAAATATTGTAAAAAAATAAAATAAAATAAAATAAAATAAAATAAACATAAAAAAAAACAATATTGGTGATTATCGTTATGGAATATTTAAATAATCTGAAGTTATAAAACAGTGTATCAAAATCCCTAGGTAAAAAAAAACGGTTCCCGTAAATAAATGTAGGATAGTCTTTTTTACGTTTTGTGTGATTAAAAATTAACTTTTCTATTAGCATAAAATATCAATTAAATATCTCTTAACAGGGGCGATTTGTATATTTAGAGGTAATAAAAATTTATGACTTATGCCCTAATGTATTGTGTTATAATTCCCGATGGAGGAAGAATTAGCTGAGCTTTCTTTTCACCCCATCAATATTCAGTCCATGGGGTAGTTAGAAAAAGTATTAAATACTCAGCCACCCTTTGCAAACTATCTCGCCAAACCTCCCCTACTCCCGGTGACTGGTAAATGCAACCTTTCGACACTTCATTAAAGAATGAATAAAATATCAATTATGTTTTATTTTATTAAACAATAATGAAGTCTATTAAACACTGCAATAAAAATACATTTATTCTCGAGACTTTTATAACCAAGTCTTCTGGACACTGAAATTACGTGTTTCAAAACGGTTATTGGTAAATGTAATTATTTATTTAATATATCATAAAAAATGAACAAAAGTTTGTTTTAACGAGCTATCGCTTTTTTGATGAGACATGAGACAATTATTTACTAAATGAATCAATCAATCTTTTATATAACTTTCATTTATTAATTTTGATTTAAATGATTGATATTCTCGTAAACAAAAAAACATATTTGTACTCGAGTATTTCATCGAGCATATATCGGTCAAAAAAAAAGTATGGTATTTAAGAGGAATGCGGGTGGGGTTGATTATAGGCTTTGGGGTGGTACAAAGGTTCTTCCCGTAGGGTTTGTAGCTCCCTACCAAATTCTGTCACTAAATCGAAATGTAATCACTTTTACTGTTCATATAAATTGCAATCATACCATTTCGAGTCAGAGATTGTATCAATTATTGATTTTTTATTTATTTACAGTCTGCACGTTTATTTTTGGGTAGTGCAATTGGAAATAGGATATTAAATTAGTTGGGAAACATACGCTTTTCTTTCAGTTGGATATTGCTTCGAGTGATTGCTTCTTTGGGAGGGAGAGATGAAATAATTCACGGATTCTCGGATATTTATTTGTACGAAGATATTTTAAACCGTTTTAGATGTATGTTTTACAAGAACCTGGATGCGAAAACATTATAAACGGGCAGCATCATCGAAAAATTTATCCTAAAACATCCAAACTAGAAATTTTGAGAAAAGGTAGAGAACAAACTTTTTCCATGATTTGATTTATAGCATTGAAACAAAAAATAACAATATTGTTAATGCGAATTAATAGAAACAAGAAACTTAGAAAGAGGGGAAGAGATCAGTTTTTCCCATTTACACTTTTTGCACCTACTATTGTAAAAATAAAATGTTACCGTTTTTCCGTTGAAAAACAAGCGAGCAATTGCGAAATTTGTATCTGCCACCCATGGTGCATTACGGTGTAATATGGAAACGGTTTCCGGGCGGCCTCTTTTTTTGCAACAAACGGAGTGAGAACACATTAGGTATAGTCCTTAAAACGGTCGTCAGATTTTCACAATTTGGTGCAAAGCGAGGGCAGATCCAAAATTTAAATATATCCCAAAGTTTATGAAAATAAACGGTTATAACTCAAAAAACTATACTCTTTCTTATTTGTAAGCATTTTATTGCATTATTGCAATAAACATTATTGGTACATAGTCGTAACGGTTGTAAATTTAAACTCCACTTTTATACAACAGTATGCGTACCATGTAGTTTTTAATTGTTTTCTGTGAAAGGAATAAAAATTGCCACGTTTTAACTCGACGCAAGGTTCTCATAGTTGAAGGAATAAAGTGCGTTGCGTAAATTCTTTCACCTTTTTCAGGGAAGGTTTTCCCAAGTCCCACGGCCGCGCCGGGTGGAAGTACACAGTTGGTTAAATGAAGGCAGGTTTGCTAGTACGTTGTCCGTACCCTACACTCGCATTTACCACCAACCGGCGCGGCGGCGGTGACTTGTGTATGTTTGTCACGCAAATCAAAGGGGATTCGGGTTAAGTGCCTCCATTGACAGGCTAAATCTAGAATACACCTGTGCACTCCTTTTAATGCTTGGAACGGAAATGATCCCGAAGTAGTGACTGAACGTTTACAACAACAAGCGAGCTTTATTAAACAGGCAAACTTAACAAAGATAAGTGATCTTTACTAGATCAAAATTATAAATCATCAAAACAAAACAACGCAGATTTTGTCGTATTAAACGATTTGAAAAAAGTATAAATGTAATTATTATAAGTCCTGAAGATGGGTTTCAGACAAAACCGGTTGAAATCAGCGAAATGAATACAATATTCACTTAGGGGAGAGTCCGGCAGTACCGGCTGGCATCCAGTACCAGCCAGTTAATGTTTCCGAAATTTGCGGCGTTTATGTAATTCGCTCTCATAAGTACATGCCCTACGCGGCGTTAACTTGTCGCAACCAGCTTGCTGTCAGTGTGGAGATTTGCGATGGGCACTGCGCACGGTAAACGTACAGTACCTAAGTAAAGTCCAGTGGGTTATCAGTGGAGATTATTCAACCATTTAAACGTGGTATGAATTAATCACTTATATAACTATTATAAGACATGTTTAAATCACACATTGAGTGTTATATTTTATCATTGACCAAACATTTATTTTTAAGTTGTTTAATTTCTTTATAGGTATACCTACACAAATGATGTCAGGTGAAAAAAACATTATGAAGGGTACCTGGGATCCTGCCAACATGCATAAAGCCGTAGAAAATGTATAAATTAAGGATATGAGTGCGCGTCAGGACGCAAACAGGTATAAGGTACCTAGAAAGACATTAAAATGAGTGCCATAAAAAACAAAAAAGAGGTATACATTAAGACTGTCATGGATCGTTTCCACAACTCAAACACGACTTTTTTTCTGACTTGAACACAAACAAGTGTTGGCAAAACATGTCAAGGATTGGACACATAGGCTCATACTCTAAAATAGGCTGGTACTTCTTAAACTGGCTTTCCAACTTTCCGAAAAATTAATATTACCTCTTCAATTCAATACGGAGAAGATATCTGCCGGGAAGTTCAACTATTGTTATTTTATGAAAAGACAATGTGACTTGTCATTGCGGACTGCTGAACTAACAAGTTTAACGAGGGTTGTTGGTTTTCATAAAATTAAAGTAGAGCGGTTATTTGAAAGTCTTGAAAACTTAACACAATAGTTTAGTTTTACTCCCCATAAAATATGAAACTGCGACGAGGCTGGTATTAGCATTGTCCAGAAACATGCAAAAGTGATAGCTACTAAAAACCAAAGACAAGTCGGAAAAATTATTTCCGTAGAGCGTGGAAAAAATGTGACTGTATTTTTTGCAATGAGCGCTGGGAGTCAGTTCGTATCACCACTCTTCGTGTTCCCACGGATAACAGACTCATGATTAACGCTCCATACGAGAGTGTAGCTGAAGCCTAGCTAAATGGCTGGATGAATGCCGACATTTTTTTGAGGTGGATGTGTCACTTAACAAAATATGCGAGTCCAACAGAACAGAACCCAGTTCTGCTAATTATAGATTGGCACGCCAGTCACCAAAACTTGGATGTCATTGAATTTGCTAGAAAAAATTGACATTCACATGATCAGCATACCATTTCACACAATTGATTAGCTTTAGCTGCTTGATTGCACGTTCATAAATCATTTTAAATCAACTTACAACGATGCATGTGAATTATTGGTGATATCAAACCCTGGCATAAGAATCAGTGAATATGATATTGCAGAGTTTGTTCCGTCCGCATTGAGCAGAGTTTCTCACATCGACATTGGCGTAAATGCTTTTGCTGTACTGAAATTCACTCTTTAAATAAGAATGTCTTCAGAACCAAAGCTTCTATCTTCTTAACACTCAGAACCGATAGCTTCAATTTCTGGATATATATGACTGACAAACTTGTCCACTCAACAGTTAGAATCATCTTCAGCTCCCAAACAAGTCGGATCACAAAATGCTTCTTCAGCGTCCAAATCTCAAATGGTTTCTTCTTCTCAAATATCAAAATCTCAATCTATCGCTGTTATTGACCAATCAGTTGACATCTTCAAAGCAATCGTTTTAAAAATGTCACCGGTCCCCGATGCTTTGAAAAAAAAGCCACTGCACGATGTCGTAAAGCTGAAAAAAGTTAAATTTTAACAAGTTAACAAGAAGAGAGCAAAAAAATCCAGTAGCTCAGTTGACCGAGGAATACATTTACTGTCAAGTAAAGACGTTGGCAAAAAAGGCAAAAATTTGCTTTCAGGAACAAAAATCAGGAAGAAAGGCAAGAAAAAGAGAAATGTAAACCAAAGTCACCCTCATATTATTCAGAAAGAGGCGATTTTCCCTTTGTAACTTGCATTTTACGAAGAGGATTGGATACAATGTGGAAATTGCAATATTTGGGTCCATGAGGCTTGTATCAATATTTCGGAATTATCAAATCAATATATTTGTGATTATAATCTTTTTTTAAAAAACATTTTATACTGACCGGTACTGGAGGACTACTTTTTAAATGTGTATTTTTTACAACCTTCAAATTTCATTATTAAAGTTGTATAATTCTGAAAAAACTCGTGTACATCTAGTTTAAGTCATTTTATATTTTATTCTACATAAATCTTAGGGTGACGGTACTGCCGCACTCTCCTCTACTCTGTGATTAATGTCCTACCACAATGTAAATTATCCGCAAAATAAACGAAATTCGCACATTTTATTGGAAAAAAATCTTATAGTGAAAAAACGAAAGTAAGGCACCTTAATATTGATGTATTTTGAATACTAGTGATGAACTTTTAAGTAGTTAAATAGTATAAGTTATTACACTAAACATAAAAACAAAATTTTATTGTCTTCGGGTAGTCTGCACCGCAAAACTGATAATCGTGCCTTCATGTAACGAATGATCGAAATACGCTGAAATGAAAGTGCTAATTCAGTGCCCTGTGTAGCATTAAGTAGATAAGGTAATAAAAAGATGGTTATCTTGCGAAATCACCGTGAAGACACAGAAAGTAAAAAAGAAGGGGAGAAAAATATTGTTTTGTTTTTCAAAGAGATTTGGTCGTAGAAACAATAGCATCAAATAGAATTATCTCTTGAAAAGGCGGGCAAATACAGAGGAAATAAAATGCATGCAGCAATATTTCTGGCATGAAATCACCCTCCGTGGGGGAGCGTACCACATACTACCACGGAGCATAACTCGTAGGGCGAGTATTAGTACAATCCCTGATTGCCGATTCGCCTTAAGGGAGACATTCATTTGTATTTTGTCGCCGTGGAATGAATTGAATAATCTCGACCCGACCATTATACTGCAGACAACCCCTCTAACCATACCATAGAAATTACTTTGATTTCTTGGAAAGATAAAAGCTTATTACCAAGAAGTCATAAAATAATTACCCACTTTCTTACTGTACATTTTATTTATTTTAACTGAGGTATTAAAATTTCAACTGATATCGATTTTTTGAACATTGAAAAATATGTTCAATTATAAAATTCTAAGTCTTAGTTTCTTGCCTATTTTATTTTTCTTTCGTATAAATATAAAAACAAATTTAACTACATTTAATTTTTCATAACCTCCAACTAATATCTTATATCAATGTCAGAAATCGAACCCTTGCACGGTAGAAAAACGCACTGACCATTAGATAGCAAGGTGGACCTACAACTTTTTTTACTCAATATGCTGACTAAACGAACCGATCAGATATATAAACATGGAGAAGTATTTTCAGGGGCAGGTGATAAAATTCGGTCTTTAGCACGTCAATAAAGGTTTCAACTGTTTTACTACACAAAAACCAAAATAATGAAAAAAAATAATTATAAATTATTCTTTAATTTATAATGATTATTAGTATTTAAAAATAATACAACGATGAACAATTTTGTTGATTTAAAAAAATATATGTTTGAACATAATGCATGATGTTGCTTATGTAGTCATTTTTGTTGAAAAATTGAGAGCGTTATATTTTAATGTAAATTAGCATCCAGAAATTATAGAATAAACTTCAAGTTCCATTATTCATGTTGCGACATCATTAAAAAGTCATTTGACGCGCTTTATAGCGGGAGACCGTAATTAATAGTGGCCATAACACTCGTTATTTCCAAAGATCTCAAATAATTTTATTTCACCAACTGGGAATTACTTCCCCTAATGTAGGATTAACTGTCAAATCAAAACACGTTTATGGACTTAAAATTGCCTTGTTATTAGCTGATCTGGGTCTTAATAATCAATAACGTTCCGTTTCAAGATTTTTTTTTAAAATGTAAAAATCAGGAAGTTCAGTTCTACGGAAAATTAGATATGAAAAATGTTTTTTATACGCAGTAAAAATTAGAGCATTTAATTGCACGGCGAAATATCTCGAAAACGTACAAAAAAATAATGAAAATGAACCACTTTGACCTACGTCACAAGTTATTAAGAATCAACCAATCATAGAGTGTTGTGATAAATTTCTTGTTTCCGGGAAACCAACTCGCCAATCAGCAAAACTCACCGACTAAAATTTGTGACGACACTGGCGCAGTAATTTCAGAAACTTAAAAAATTCACATTTATTTTTTTGGATAAGTTTGATAGTCTATTAACAAAAAAAACTTTAATTAAAAAACCACTGAACTTCCTCATTCATCTTTTTCTTTAATGGATTCACATCTTAATAAAGAAGGGATTTGGAAGTCTAAACATTTGCAGACATTTTAATCTGGCGATGATTAGTGATTACGTTACAAACTGAGTGAAATTCACAAATTATTAATTATTGTGAAGAAAAGGAGCTCAAGCTGAATGGTAGAGCTTTGACCAACTAGGAAACGCCTGAAAGTGACAAAGTAATTCTTTTCCCCTCATTTTGGGCATTTTTTTCAAATCAAAATCATCATTCTTTTGATATTTAAAAGTAATTATTCTACATTTAGATTGTTTTTAAATGGATTTTTAAAAAATTGTAGTAAATCGATTTTTTTATATATTTCTGTCTTGTCAAAAGATTTTAAATAATTGACAAAATATTTGTACATATTGTTAAATTAGATATTTTTACCCTCAGAGTAATAATTCTTTAAAAAAGCTTTTAGCTCTATCGCATAGAACAAACGCGATGAAATTTTTTGGAAATGTACGGTTTCGGTTAGCGCTTGCAACTCTCGAGTTGCTTATAGGCCGTTATATTGCTTCTGAAGCTAACTTCGATGCGAATAATCGTAAAATTGTTTTTCTCCGTATGGGCGACTCTATTAGCCATGGGCGTGTTGTAACTATAAGTTTTTACCTCTTAATAAACGTTAAGACTTAAATATCCTACCTTAACCCTTTGATCGCTAAACACAGATTTAGTAGAGGTTTTGACCTTTTTCTTTTTGATTTATGTTTATAGTTTGTGAAGCAATTAAATGTTTTTTATTGTTTTTTTAACCTCCACGTATGAAATTAAAATAGCATAATAAATGATACCACCAGGAAATTGCAACATAAAAAGTTGTTATTTTTTCATTTTATATACAAAAATAAATTAAAAATCAGCATTATAATTTAAAATCAAACAACAAAATTGTTGAAAAATAAAACTAAATTACAGTAATGAAGTTTGTTAAGAAATAATAATTTTACACCACAAAACGGGTGACGGCTCTATGCAAAACTGATCCCCAGGCGTCATTTCTTGAAATTAATTACTTAAAAATTTCCGAAACTTCTCAAAAACGTTCAAATATTTACCGATAGTAATTAAATAATCAATACCACTTTCGAACAAAGGGATTTCGAGTATTATGCAATTAAAATTTAAAACCTTCTTCCACTGTCCATTAAAACAATTAGTTACGAGAAAATGTTTAAAAAGGCTATAAAAAATGGATAGTTGAGCTAGGTAAAAGTAAAATTATCTGTCTTATCCCCCCAAACCAATATTAAATCAATTGCTTCACAAATGTACAGTTAATTTTATGTTTTTATTTTTATTGTACGTTATGAAATATAAAAAATAAAGGAACCATAAGTGAAATATAAACATAAATACGTAGTGTTTAAAACTGTCTGAAAAATTTGTTAATTGTCTTTGTATATTAAGTTTTGTTTGTATATTCTCACATGTAGAAATATTAAAAAAAAAGTATATTGTTAAGTGTCCTTGGCACAGGGTAACCCAGTGAGGTCACATTATTTATATTATTAATCATTGTTTATTATGTGGAAAAAAATTAATTAATAAATAAACTTCATTCTCAAATAAGAGATGTAGGAGTTATTTTAGGCCAGGACAATTTTTTACCGTCTTGGGAGCAAAGGGTTAAGACATCCAATCATAATATGTTAAATATTTGGAACTAAAGTGAATCCGTTTATTAACTAAAAGCTCTTTGCAAAAAAATATTTTTCTAGTATTAAATATTTAAAAAAACGGAGAGCATTTTTAGTATCCGAAAATAACAGGCATTAACAGTGCCAATAACATACAATTTCTCATAGACTGATTTAAGTGATCACTTTTACATTGTGTAACATTAACTATTTTACCGATAATGTTTAAAAATAATGTATCTCTTGATAATTAAATCTTGTTATTTTGCTTAAAAATTATGACATACTCAACATATTGTCAAATTCTGTTTTAAAGCTATCGTAATAACGCTTTAAAAAATTAGCATAAATTATACATATTAATATAGGAATATTTTTACATACATACATACTGTTAAAACATGTACTCTTATACCTAGATTTTTTGATACTTCAAAACGTGTATATAGGTATAGCTCATTTGAGTAACTATATCCACAAAAAATATGTACTCATGGTACAAAAGAAATTGTAGAACAATGTGTATTTAATGTTGGATTTATTGAATAAATAATAAAATAATATAATTTTATCAAATGAGAAGATTTTCCGAGTGTATTCTTTGCGTACGGAAATGAAATCAGAAGAAGTGCTATCCTGGACCACTTTTCTCATTGTAGGTGCCTTGAAGATGTTTGACGGATCAAGGGGTAGAAATCCTCAGCACTAATTGCTAATAGAATCGTGTGCAGGACTATCTCACGTACAGAATTAACGCGAACGATCTTGTATAGAGGGTGATTGAAGCATCAACAGTTGCTTTTAAAAGCGAAATGTACATACTTGGATAACAGTAATCGGTCTTTATTAAAGATCGACTATTCGTATGCCTTATTATTTTGTTTGAATGAGTGTAGGAGGATGAATGAAAACAAATATACATTCCATCAACTCAAATCTCACAAAGACACTTCGAGAAACTGTAATACCGATGCCTGTCCCAATATAATTAAATCGACTCTAAAAAACTAAACAAATAGGATGTACATTATATGAACGATAGAGGACTAAAATTTAAATTATACGACGCATAAACTTTATTGAATCACGATATTATGTCTTATACAAACCTGGGCCGCGATTACAAATGCTATCTTCACCTGTACATATTGAGACGGTATAAACGAACATCGATATTTGTGTACGAAAATGTGTATATTTGTATGAAAATTTAAAGTATCTTTGTCGGTAACCTGTAATTGAACATGGTCAGAAAAAAATGTAAATGTTTTCTATTTTTCATACCGAAAATTTTATTTTACTTTGTAGATAAAT
Source organism: Micrasema longulum (assembly GCF_059751315.1). Lineage (NCBI taxonomy): Eukaryota > Metazoa > Arthropoda > Insecta > Trichoptera > Brachycentridae > Micrasema > Micrasema longulum. The sequence goes on from NW_028277929.1 coordinate 63,386, forward strand.
TTGAAAACAACTTTTAACATCCCATTAAAATACGGACCCAGCCTAGATAGATATTTTAAAAATGCATTTTTTTTTTAAATCTCATTCTTCACTATGTTTTTAGTATAAATAGTTAACTGTGTAGATTTTTCAACCGTTGTACAGTTGACACTTTTATTTTCCCATTTCACATGTGCTTTATTTTAAATTTTTTTAAATATATAATGTTAGTTTTTGCTATATTAAACTTTATTTTCATAAACGCTTGGACTACGTGTTTCTTTTTATAAATTATATAATGGGTTTTTCTTCGGCTATTGTTTATTTTTTTTATCATAATTTATTTTGTTATTATTAATTATTTGTTGACTTATTCACTGGTTTGTATTTCAATAATATCTTCAACATGTTTTTATTTAATAATTGTTGACTGACTGTTTCTATAAAATAAATCGGGTTGTGGTTCCGTGGCTAGCGTTGCGAACTCACGGATCAGAGGTTCGTGGTTCGAACCCTACTCTATCCCAATTTGATATCTATTTTCTAACAGTGAATTATTTACAACTCGTTGGAAATGGCCACAAAAGTTTTAATATTTGAGTAAATTGTAAGAACGCTAAAATTTTTATTTAAAAAAATTAGTACATAAAATAAAAAATCGATTTAAAAAAAACAATTTTTACCACTTTGTAACACTTAGAACCTATTTTTTATTAGAAGGTATTTAAAAAATATATCTTATTATAATATGCAAAAACACGTATTCAAATGTAACAAACGCTTTTGTTATTCCTTTTTTTGCATATTTTTCTCTATGTCTCTTACTTGTTAAAGCCCTCCGGGCGTTTATGAAATTTAAATAAATACCTTTGAGCAATTTTGACGAGCGTATCGTGATTGCTTAAATAGCCACATCCCTTTCATATCCCAATCAGAATGCTTGTACAAGGTTTTCCTGTAATTTGAATTATTTAACACCAAAAACACGTGCGACTTTCGTTCGGAGAAATTTCTCTTTTGTGGCCCCGGGAGTGTTCAATGTCCTGGATGAACACATAAAATGAAAGCCATTTTCAGAAGAAGTGTACAAGTTTAGATTTTGTCTAAGGGAAGAGATCATTGCAGGAAACTGCTGCGAGACTTATATATAGTACTATTAAGCGTGTCGTCCAGATGTTCATGAACATTATGTTTATGTTATAATTTTTATTTATACATAGTATTCTTTTATAATAAGCACGCTTCCTCTTTCTGTTATATTGTATCCCAACTTAACACCAGGTTCATGGTCTTATAGAGTTAGGGATTCGTTATTATTTTTTTTGTAATATGTATCTTTATATGAATAAATAAAAAATAACTTAAAAAGATAAAATATAATTGTTCCTAACTCTCTGTTGAAAATTTTGTCGAACTTCTCCGTATTTCAGACGTAGCTTTCTTTAAAATATGACTGCGAAAAGCTTTAAAGGTGCTGTATTAACGAGAGAAGTCCTGTTTGCGAATTACACGCGGTCGAGAAGCTTCTTCCTCAGTTTTCCCGCTCCTAACATCAGTATAGGTAAATATTGGAATTACTTACCCCGAAGGGTACGCGTGCGATGGCCATGTTTGTTGAGTACGGTCAGTTACGCTCGGCACATAAAAGCTTATTCCTGTCACCGTATATTGTCTCCAAACAGTGGCTGGCACTGTAGCTTCGTGTTTGCTAAACAAAGACAATCTGAATCACGACGGAGCTGTCACTAAAAACGCCAATTTCGCTACCGTTCGATTCGCAGCTCTCCCGAATACTGTTTATTTTAGCTTTTAAAAACTGAATTGAACCCCCAAAAATACACCCATATACCTAAAAAGTTACGTACAGTCCATTTAATAAATCTTTCTTGTGTGTGGCAGAATGATTTTTAATTAAATATTCTAGTGTGCTTACTAAACAAACGAAATTTTATATTTGCTCGGTTCACCGACAGACACTAACACGTACATACGGTTATTAACCATTCCAACGCACTGTACTTCGGAATTCCATTCGTCTTTACTTTCATTTTTCTCAAAATAAATTTTCTGTTAAAATGTCAACTTAGTGGCATTAATTATCATCCCTCTTCCAGCAAACAGAAGTGCATAGGGCACTTCATCGGTAAACCAAATGCAGCGTTGTTCGATCGTTCGTGAAATGAATAAGTAAGGTAATCAGCGGTACGCTAAGGTGTCAGCTTAGCAATAATGAAATATTGTGGTTTTTCATTAAAAAAAACTTTTTAAAACAATATTTCATTTTCCATCCTGCCTGGAATCGAACCAAGGACCTCAAAAATAATACACAAACGCTTCAACCAAGCAACGGGGTGGACTTATCTCCACTCGATTAGTTTATTCAGGACTTTTACATGGGAGCATCGAGCCATCGAGTCGGAAACACTCAAACAGAGTTTTGTTTTTATTTCACACACAGAACTGTATTTTACATCCGCCTGGACATAGATAATTTTACTATATCATAGCAATTTATTATTCAAATTAAACAATAGGGTAATTCTATAAAATGTGTAACACATTTCGTCAAAGTTAATGAAATAATAAACTATAAAGCGTTATCGTTGCGCGCTATACTGTCTAGATTAAAACCCCTGTATGTGTTATTTATTAGTACGTAAAATGCGCTAAAAAAGCATTCTCTACGCACGCTATACTGTTCAGAATATCACCCCTGAATATGTTATTTTTTGGTATGTAAAATGCGTTGAAAAGGCGATCTCTACGCGCGCTATACCGTTCAGAATACCACCCTTGAAGATGTGAAAATAAACAAGCTTAATACTTTGATTCCTGGTTATAGTTTTGAGTCAATATTTGCGTTCTTAGTTACACAATTTTTTCCGGGTTGTGGTTTGTGGTAGTGTCACGGACTCACAAATCATAGGTTCAAGGTTCGAACCCCTTTTACCACAATTCGATTGCCATTTTCTAGCATATATATTTACCATCTCTCAGGCGAATGTGTGGTAAAACTATGTACGAAAGGTTCACAAATGTCGAGATCCGTGCGTTATGACGTAAGGCTGAGCTAAGCATTTATTTACAATAGTGTTTTTACACTTCAATATTTCATAGTCCCTAAGATTGGCATATCTTAACCGTTATACTGATTGTCTTACCTTCATGTTACAGATGATCGATATATGCTGGATTAAGTGTACCAATGCAATTCTCTATGCACCATCGGGTGTGGATAGGGGTGTGATGATGATAAATATTTCTTGCGATTTATATCAAAAGTTTTTGCGAGTCGTAAGTAAACATATTGACCGCATCGCGTTCAGGGAACGATGTACACCATCAGACGTTTGTATTGTAAATGGTATAGCAAGGGAGCGATATTCATATGGGTGTAAGCCATGTGTATTCAGCTATATGTTTGTCGGTCAATATTTATCAGTGCCAATTCAAGTTACATCAAATGCAAGGCGCGTCATATTAGCTAATGGAAAATCGCAATTTTATATTCGCCATCATTTTGGTTCGAATTTCGCTGTTTGTTTTTATTGTTAACGGTTCCGTAATTAACATGTTTTTTATTTTTATGAAGACGCTGTTCTTGCACATTTTTTATTTTGTTAATATTGTTATTTTCTTTTTTTATATATACGCCCAATGGGCATTTTTATGGACACATTTAAACATATAAAATTATAAAAAAATTAGAAAGACACAATGGTTTATAGTAGATTTTGTGGGAGTGGAAGCGGGAGAGAGATGTTTGTAATTGAATTTGATTCAGTGATCGTTTGAAAGAATACAACTTGTTTTCAAAGAAATCAAGACTGGTATGTTAGTTGGCAGACCTAAGAATTCTGGGCATAGGGGAATGAAAACCATAGCTATTTCTATGGTTATCGATATGAAAGAGTAAGTTTTGTCTGAGGTTTCTAGTTGGGATATTTAATTTTATTGAGCTCAGTAGTTCAGGCGCATCGAAGAGTGAGTTGAGAATTTCAAATAGGACTATAAGGTCAGATTTATTTCGACGGTCTTGAAGAGAAGATATATTTAAAACTCATTATACGTATATAGGTCTCTGGATAAGCCTAACCTCCAGCCCATCTTTCTCAAAAATCGATGTTGAACTGATTCAATATTCTTGATGTGAACATCATAATATGGAGACCAGATAACAGAGGAATACTCGGTGCGGGCGAACTAGGGAACATAAGAGAGTTTTAAGGGTATTGATATTTTTGAAGTCAGCTGTGTCAGCTGTAATAAATCCAAGAAGTTTTAAGGATTTATTGATACCATGTTCAATATGAATTGTAAAAGAAAGTTTAACGTCAAGTATAATACCTAAATCTCGTATACTAGACACAGATGATAATATTTCATCGTTCAGTGAGTAGTCGTTTATGATTAGATTTTCCAGACGAAAAAATCTCATAACCTTGCACTTACTTAAGTTGAGATGTAGATTATTGGTTGAGCACCAGGTGATTATACCTCCTTTATGCCAAAAAATGCATTGTACGTAGAAATTTTTAATATCTCCAAATGATTGTAGACCAGGCTGGATTTCAGTCGCTGAAGAGTTGTCAAGATTGCAAAAAATAGGCAAAACATGGCTATACAAACCAGCCATAAATTTCAATCTAAAATACATTTAAACTTGCTGCGGCAAAGAGGGAAAACATTATCGAGAAGGTAATATGGAAGTCTAGGCATCCACAGGGCTCATGACCTGTCATTGGCTGGTTTAAGTGGCCACTTTACACAATGTGTAACATTTTTGTTTCTGCCTATGTTTAAACTCGCATATTTCCTTAACTTTTCCATCTGTTCATATTTGTGAAGTAAACCAGCTGAAACCTTTATCATGTGGGTGCGATTCATCCGGCTGAATCAATTCACCTACTAGGCAACGCCTGAAAACAATTTTTCAACTTTTATACTTCTTCTTATACTAGATAGTTTAATCAAGAATGTTTTGAGCAAGTCCGATTTTTGTAAGACAGGAGTAGCCCCTAGAACCAGCCATTGACAGGTCATAAGCCGTGTAAATGCGTAGAATTTAATTTTCCCCTCCCAAAAATATTTTCCGTCTCCGTTGCAACAAGTCGGGATCTAAATAACTCCCTATGGCATGTCTGCAAAAATTTAAACCTTCTCACAAAACATTGTTGATTAAATACATTATTTGCTTTATTTCAATTTTTCATTACAATTTGGTCGGTATTGTTAGTTTTTAATTTAATCCGAGATAAATTAACTAATTATTTAATATATTAACAGTACAACTTGATTGGGTTATGAATACCTGGTTGCCTAAGGTGTGAGTGAGCTTCCAGCGATGATTTTGACATTGCTGATAGCGAATTGGAGCCATATCCTGAAAAAAAAAAAAACATTAACATACTTAACACATAACATTTTTTTTCCTTCATTTTTTTATTGATTTATTATTTTTAATTTTTTTGAATATTATTTCCATTTGTAAACACTAACTACAAACTTTTAAATAACCTTTTTACTTTATTTAAATTTTTAAACTACTTCCATTTATGTTTTTTTTCCTTCTTTTTTGAACTAAAAAAAAATTAGTTAATTGATAACCATAGATATAATAAAATAATATGAAAACTTCACTGATCCATTAGAGTTAAGTCTAACTGTTTAAACTATAAAATATGTAATTGTGCTGTATGATTCCTGAACAAAAGAAAATAACATAAAAATACTGTGTGAAAAAACTCTTTCGAGCCTCTGTGTGGTAACCAGAGGTTACCTTAGGTTAACCATAGGTAAACTGAGGTTAGGAAATGATTGTCTGATAATCACTCTCTCTTTCCATGTTATTAAAATTAAACGTGTCTTGCTTAATTAGATTACATGTCTTTCATTCAAATAAATGTTTAATATATTTTCATTTTGAGAGGTACCGATGGACAAATTATTTAATTAAAAATTGTCTAATATACCTAAATAAGTGCTTTATATTTTTTTTCTTATATGTTAAGGTTAACTTAACGATTACAAAGATATCGTTGAAATATTTACAGCAGTTGTAAAAATAAATTAATAAGTGCGATTTGCAACGCAGCTCCGGTTACATCACAGGAACAGGCAGGTAAACGAAAATAAAATTGATTAAATATTTTTTTTAATGTTATATGAAAAAATATGTACTTACTTTCAAAAGGTACCAAAAAACTGTCTAAGGCGTATTTAAAATAAAATAAATTTACGAAAGATTTTTTTCAAGACAAAGGAAAACGATCTATTTTTTTTTAGAATATTTTTATTATTAATAACACATATAATACATAACGTACATATTATATTCCCAGGAGTTATTAAAAACAACTCGTTTGGGACCATGCATACAAGTAAATCATTTTTGTGACAATACATAATATCACGCATAGTTAATTTTTTTAAGAAGGTAAACATGAACAGAAAAAATATAAAAGGAAAAATAATGAAACCCACTAAACCGCGAAACCAGCTTGTCAGCAGTACATCCGAATTCGTAAAAAAACATTATATATAAAACATAAAACACAGTACTTTGCACCATCTATATAAATTACATTAATAACTATCACAATCAAAAAGATTTAAGTAATATTTTTAATTGCGACACTTCTGGATTTTCTATTCGACTTTTTGTGTTTAGCTCTTTGGGCAGTTTGTTAAATTCGGAATGGCCAATATTTTCCAAAGACTTTCTGCCAAACTTCGTTGAGCGAAACTTAGACACACGAAGATTCCCCGAATAACGCGTATTGTAATTGTGAATATCATGACCAAATGCGTATTTTTAATTTGTGTGAGCAGAAAAGTCAATGATATTAAAAATAGTATTGGTTTTGTCATGCAGTGGCATCAACTTGAAAGGAAGTATTTTTGTCTGTCGGTAGATATCCTTGATATCCATTACCCTTGTTTAACTCTTAAAAGACTGTGCTGAATAATCCCTTTGCAGCCGGTGGTGTAACACAATGTGACCACAAGCATAAGTCGAGATATTTTGAAATGTAAGCTAAAATACCAAATTATTTACAATGGTATGTGTTAAAAATGATCTTTATTCAAAGATGTTACATAAAAAATATAAAATTAAAGCATATTTATGCAAAATAAAGTTAGAAATTGTGTTCATTCCTTTTAAAATCCCGCCAGCAAGCGCTGCCGCCCGCGTCTGGTTGTCGACTGAATTCCGAATTACACTTACGACTGAATTTAGCGGAAATAGATCAACCGGGAGACTAGAAAGTATGCTATGCTAATACAACTCTTATTTGAATGCAAAAAAGAATATCAATTTTTTATTGCAAATAAATACTAGATTTTATTAGAATAAATAAAAACGCTGTTAAAACAAATTCTTAGAATAATATTGAAATGAAACCTAAAAAATTAGCAAAAAAAACTTGTAAGAAATAAAATAATAGTACGTAATACGTGATATAATCAAATCATAATTAAACATACACAAAAATGACAACGTAAACACGTTTTTTAAAACTAGTTACGAACAAATTTTTTGAACACTTTAAATGAAATAACTTTGCACACTTCCTTGGGTACACTTCCACTTATTTGTTTGACCAATTAGCGCTTTCATCCTCTAATGGACATCTTCAGACTGGCGAATATTATACAATGTAAGGATGATTTATAGAAATCAAAATATTATCTTAAGTGTGGAAATGAGTGGAAGTGTACCAAGTATTTTTGATTAATAACTTATATGTAAATGTATGTAAATACTACATCATTACAATGAAATTCCATCAAGAATTGTCAAAAAATAATTTAAATCAGATAAATTGTGAATAAATTGTAGAAACATTTCGGGAACACGGTGTGTTAAATACAGCGTCAGCTTAGTATACTACAAAAAACTTCACGCGACTGATGTGCTCTCTGTCCCACAAGTGGTATAATTCTGTATCGTGCTCTTTCGGTATTGTTTTCTCGGTCACTCAAGCTCCGCCCCTAAGGAATAGTGTCCTTGTCGGTCTTCTGATATGCTATATTCTCGTGCTCTTTCTTATAAAATTTAATAAACCACTTATAATACTGGCATCTCTTTCGTTTGTTTAAATTTATTTTACAAAATGAAGAAATTGTTTTTTATAGAAAAAGCCCGTGCATTTTTCATAAAAATGTTTCCTTATTTTGGTGTAAAAAAGTCCATATAAGGATTACAAAAAATATGAGTTGGTTATTTAAAAAAATAAGAGAGTTATTAAATGTTTTTTACCCGAGGTAGACATCCGTTACCGCATAGCCACACATGAGTTAATTTTGGGTAAATAATATATTAACCCTCTACACAAACAATTAATAATCATTGACAACTTAAACATAAACATCATAATATTTAATTTTATTAATTTATTAACTTATTCCAATGTGAAATTATTTTTTTTTTATATCCTTTATAACTTTACAGTATAGATATGCATATTTGAATGCAAGAAAAAGTTTTTAAAAAAGGAAATTTTTAATGAAAAAATAAAGTATAATTAGTTGTTATCAAAAACATTGTGTTTCAATAAAACTATATATTTTTTAAATCACCTTTTTAAATGGATACAAAGTTATATTTTTTGTTCAAAAAAGCAAAACACCAAAGCACATATTTATCGATTATAATCGTCTGGATTTGTGTGCAGCTAAAAACATCCCTGTTACTTGTGCCTAATTTAATCCTTGTAACATCCCCTCTTTCGCTCCGCTGGGGTAGAGTAACGTCCCGGAATTCACGTAACATTAACTTGAATAACAGTTCTTCGCAATTCTTTCTAGCGACCCTTTACGATCAAAGGAGCCCACACTCTACTTCGCCGGCAGATGGATGCTAGCGCCGATTACCTGCCAATTATACTCGTGAGACCGCCCACTCGACAGAAGAGGGATTGTTAGAGGATCGAGGCCTTTGTGAATCTGGAATTGTGGACTGATGTGATGCAGGCCTTACAGATGTACACTTGTAGCTCAATATTGACATTATAAGGAACTGACTATACACGAAACATTATTTATTTATTATCAACGCAATCATTTTGCTTAAATGTTATTTTATTTTTAATATTACGTATTTTCTCGGTTATCATTTCACTTAAATTACTTTTCTTAACATCCTCCTCTCGATCGTTTTATCTTGTCGGGATAGTCCTCACGGCAATATATTGAAGGGATCTAAAAGCCATAATGGGTTCTCGAGGAGTTTATCACATCGACAGCAGGAGGAAAGCATGTCTCTAAGATCAGCCTCCATCAGCCTCTGTCTCCAGCACTTCTAGGAACTCGTTGAGAGGAATTCTCTTCGATCCTTCCCCGCACCACTTGTTTCTTTATCGAGTATGTTTGCCTTGTATCTTCTGACGTCACCAAAGTACATGCAGTTGCACAATATTATGAAAGGGGAAGGCCCTGTCCAATCTTCAATTTCTTGTCTTTAATATTTGCCAGATTTTGCACCAGCACCATATTTCTAACACGTTTTTTTCATTTCTAAAGATACTATTACATTAGTTCGCCTTATTTTTTTTCAATAATTTTGATCAATCAACTGTCTTGATAAGGTATAGTTTTTTATTGACTAAGAAACATCTTCAAAATTACTATTTGTTTAAGAAAATAGTTCAAACATTAATATACATTTAATGAACAAATTACAACAGGGATGGAGAATACCTCAAATAAGGGAATATCGAAACCTAGGCATTTACAGGGCTTATGACTTGTCATTGGCTGGTTTAAGAGGCCACTTTACACACTGTGTAACATTCATAATTTTGCCTATGTTTGAACATCCATATTTCTTCCATTCTTCCATTTGTTGATTTCAGTGAAGTTAAAGAGCTGAAACCAATGAAGCTGTTGTGAAGAAATTGTTGTAATTTATTAATCCCAATGACTCCCGAGAAGGTGAAATCCAGTCTTTTGTCTACCAAAATTTGGACAAACTCGAATCTTGTAATATATGTAATTGGAAAATTTATTCAGTTTATTGTTTTGTCTGAACTACAGGTACATTAGTTTTTTGTTCCTTTTACAATTGGCAATCAAAAAAGAAACGATATTTTTGCAATTGTACTTCTAGTCGATTTGAAAACAATAAAAATTAACCCAGCTTTTTATACCATGGTCTTTAAACTATTTTTTTTTCGATAATTTAAACTCTGTTTTGTATTTTAGTGCCAAAAATATATTTGTTGAACAACGATTTAGCCTGGAACAAAAGGAATCCCCATTCTTCTCGTTATGTTTCTTCTTTTATTTCCATCAAAACGTGAAATCCGATTTACGGGACATCAAAGGGCAAATCATCACTTGGGTTAGTTCAGGCGGGAGCGACGAAAAGCCAATTACAGCATGCACATTCATCCCATAGTGTTGATATACAAGATAAATCAGACTACCCGCGATGGGCGACTATCTCAGAAATGTGGGGGGACAAAGAACTTCTATTCTAGGATAATAAGTATAAAACACTTATAGTTTTTGACATAATTTATTCGATCAAAAATGCAGAACCTCTTTTCAATGTTTAAAAATGCTTAAAACATTTTAGACATAGAATTAAGAATATTTATTTTAGAGTCACCCTCGTACACTCGCAAGTAAAATACTCATTTTCAGACTACGAACTGGGCTGAAAATGCCATTTAAAGGATGAAAGCATACATTGGTCAAAGAAAATAATTGACATGTCGCACGCTGAATAGAATACTGGCACAACTCAAAAAAGAATGAAGAATGTTAAACCCTTTGTATCCCGGAGCCGTGTAATCACGTGATTATATAACCATGCGTTGTGTCCCGGTCCCGTGTTTTCACGTGGTGTACCAGCTGTCTGAATAAGTGCATTTTATTTACATCTAGTGACGTTTATTAGTACTTTTAACGTTTTACGTTTACGTAAAGTATTTAATAGAACACTCGTGAAACACAATTAATGAATTCAGGGGTGGGGTGGTTTGAACGTTGTCTTGGGTTGGGTTGTTAGGGTGTGTTTAGCAGGGATTTGTGGAAAGGGGTGTTGGTAGAATAAAGTTTGAACCGCTTTGAAGTGGCAGCGATAACGCGATATTAGCCAGCGTCAAACGCCAAACAAACCACTGCGGGGTAACAAAGAGAATCGCTTCGGGGTATCGGTAGTAGCGAGAGATAGGAGAAACGGGAGGTAGATAGTGGAGGGGGGGGGGAGATATTGCGGTATGTTTGGAGACACCTCGTTCAGTCAGGCAAGAATCGAGTTTATTCATAGCGCAGACGCCTCGGCTTGTAGACTTTGGTTGTTGCGTTTATCAAACGCCATCTACGCTCAAAAATTTTCATTAAAAAAAAAAACAAAAAAAATGCAGGGAAAGCACTTTCTTCACATACCTGAAAACCATTTGGAAGACCAAGGGTATTTCTAGCGATTTCGATCATATTAAAAAAAAAATTTTTTTGTCTAAAATTCAGTATGCTTATTTATTTTCAATTTCAGTTTCATAAACCGCGGTTTCGGTTGACTTGAACTCTACCGCTTTTATTGCCCCTTTCACTGCGATTTTGGTAAATTATGTAGAGGGCTTATGTCGGATATTGAAATTGTAATAAAAAAATGCAAAGACTGATAAACTAATGTGCGCCAGATTATGGCACTTGAGCAGTGTTGTTTTTACACGCCATAGATATTTACTTTTGAAGTGTCCCTGCTGTTTTGTTTTTTTGATAAATAGTTCATTATGGAAACAAGAACCATCCAAAAACACTTTTATTTTTATTTGCCGTCTTCGGATGTACGATATACAAATATGATAACTATTTTTGGAAAACGTAAAAAAACGGTACATTTAATTTTTTTCAAAATTTTGTTCTCATGGTACTCTTCCTTAAAAAATATTAAACCTGTTGAGTTTTGGGGTTAAAAAAACGGGACAGCAGAACGTCGAATTTAGCTACGCATAATTAGTCGAACGTGCAGTTGTCTTTTATAGAAGAGAATGACTTAAAAATAATGTTGAAATACCTATTCATCAAAATCCTCAGCCACCGCCTTTCCTCTTAAGGTTGTGTAATTATACAAAATTATGTTGAATTAAAAATATGACAACCCTACAATTGCCTCGACATGCATATATTTATTTCAAAATAGTTTTTCTTCGTTTTTGATGAACAATAATCATAATTTCATGTGCGCGCTTAGCACCGATTTCTTTAGTTCGGCTTTATATATTTAGAAAAAAACTAAAAATTGAACGTGTTTTAGTTTACTCACACAAAAAAAAAACATCTTACACAGTGAAATTAATTTCTCATTTACGAAAATTAAAATGAACAACGATTCAAATCTATATACCTAGATTTAAAAAAGTAAATATAAACTAAATAAATATATAAAATGATAGTCCAAGCTCCCCATAAATTTGTTTTATTTAAAAAAATATTTTTTTATTTTTTCGAAAGCCTAGGTTAAAAAACCGTCCTCGCTCATGCCGCGGAGTAAGTTGTGACAAGGGAAAACGCCTCAGGCCAATGGGAATTTGCGTTTGTTATTTGTACGTTCGTGTATAGTATATCAAACGCCTCTGTTTAAACCACAATTTTAATATTCTTCTCCCCAGTTTTGGTGTTTAATTTGTCGTTAAGTTAAACAGATAATGCTTTGAGCTTTCAGTTCGTGAAACATCTCATTATCTGCTTTGCGAGGATATAAATCGTCGCACCGTGTAAAACAATTAAGAAAATATTTCGAACAATGTAGAAATTTCTGTATCCACTTTTTATATCTGCTCTACTCAACTGCGAAAAATTCTTAATACATATTATGGTATTTTAAATAATTTCTACTTACATAAAAGTCCTGTCATTGTTGATTAAATTTTGACATTAAAAATTAATTGCTATGAGCCTTTGATTTTATTTAAGTCTGATATGTATCTCAACAAAGATTAAAAACATTTTTGAAAGCAGAATAAACAGTTTGAGGCATTGACAGAACTCATGTCTTACCAATTACTGGTTTAAATGACCGACTTAAGCTTAAGAGCACTTTGTACTATTTATATTTTAACATCACCGTATGAATTTAATTTATTAATCTGTCGATTCTAATACTCGAGAAAGCTGAAACATTAATTTATAACAATATGTTTAGTTTGTCCGAACTTTTGTAGATAGAATTGGTTTTGACCCCACAAGGACTTATTGAGATGTTAATCTGTTAATATTACAACAGAGATGGAGAACATGAGAAGAGAACATGTATCTCATTAGCTGGTTTAAGTGGCTACTTTCTCCCAGAGATAAAAGCTGTTTAACTTCATAAAAATCAACAGTTGAAATAATTAAAGAAATATGGATGTTCGAACAAAGAATTGTGAATGTTAAACATTATGTAAAGTGGCCTCTTAAACCAACCAATAGTAGGTCTTAAGCCTTGTAAATAGTGTGAATGCCTTGACATACATGTTCGCATATCGAAAATGTTCTCCACTTCTGTAGAATATGTTAATTTTAATTCATAATAAATTTGCAAATACGTTTTACGTTACATTCTTTTTCAACGTGATTTGGACAAATAAAAAAAAAAAAAACAATCTTTAAATAAAAACGAGAAATATGTCCCACGCAAAATCGACAAAATATAGCGCATACATTCCTTGTTTTTATTCTTGAACAACTTTGATATTCAAAACATTTCCTACAAAAAGTTTCCCTCAAAACCTCGATACACGTGCAACATATGAGTGTGTTTGAATGTTTTTAAACCGCCTAGGAAAAATGAAAATTATTGAATTGTAAAACGTATCTGTGTTCACACTCTCTCTGCTTCCTAGAACACGGTACACGGATTCCTTCGCCATGAATGGGTTCTCGTCACGCCATGCGTCCGCTCGGTGATTTTATTTCCAGACGCTAGCCACTTTTCTCCAAGGTTGTATGAGGAGGGAATATCCAATCCGCCGTCACGTAGAAACACGTTTCCCACTTTAAAACTGTAAGGATCATGACTTCTTTTACAACTTTTCCATTCGCTGTATTTCATTTATATTTTATAAATTTTTTTCATAAAAAAAGATAGATATAAAAATATATCATAGAAATACTAATTTTGTTACATGTTTTGGGGTTTTTGATTATTTAAAAAAAAAAAATATTAACAATTTATCAAGCAAAGAGGCGACATATCGAGTCTTTTTTTAAAAATCAAAAACCTTGTTCCAAACTCGGAAAAAAATCTTATTTATGAAGCCTTTGTAAAAACTAAAATATGTTACATGCAACTATTATGAGGTACAAAAAATCAAAATGACATAAACAGACTACAAAGACAGCAAAATAATGATCTCCCGTATAAGCAACTAAAAAACTTATTAAACAAACTAAACAATCAAATCTAACTGAACTCATTTAACTATAACCCTCAAAATATATTCATAAATTAGCCACTGTAATTGTAAACGAAGAACTAAAACTAGAATATGAATTTTTAAAAAAATAAAAAAATTCAAAAGCAAAAACGTTAAAAAAATAAAAATAATGATAAACTCTTTTTTTTTTGCAGCCAACTTCGGCATATTTTTTTTTGGTTGTGGCATGTTCACGTCAAGTAAGAGAAAGGCCTCATTAATGTGTTGCGTTTCGCTGGGTCGTTGCATTGTCAACGTTGCGTCGTTTTACATATATTTTTTAGTGACATGCCACATTATGCATTGCGTCGACGTTTCAACGGATCGACGGACGAGAGACAAAGCGGGGGAATGATGATAGAATACGTTTGTTCCGATCCATTGTCGAATGAAGACTGAAATTCACACTTACTGAGACGCAGCTCTGCGACGGGTTTAAAGGTTTTTATCAAATACTCAAAGCTGGCCACACTCAATACTGCCGCAAAAAAATGACTATCAATATTTAACGCAGGTGTGGCATACGGTGCGTTGATCCGTTGCGACGACGCAACGCAATGCACTAATGAGGCCTTTCCTTAGCCGCTATTGCACAAGGCATTGTCCGTACGTGTTCACACAAGGACAATGCGGCCGCGCGCGGTGGGTAATCATTGTTCCGCGGAGATAGCCTCCCGTCGCCCCGGTGGCGATATCTCGGGACAATTTTTCGTCCTACAAATTGCAGTTTAGATGTTAAAAATGGTCGGGTCTTGGGACAAAACAACAATGTATTTTCTACGTGTAAACTGCTTTTAAGCGATACTGATTGGAATAATCAATAATAATTTCTTTTACCTAAGTGTTTAAATTAAATTAATTTTAGTTATATCAAAATTTGAAGTACATTTTTTACCCTGGAAAAAACTTTAAAAAAATATATTTTACGTGATTTTGAAAAAGCGGCTTTCGAGAATGGCAGCATCGTATTATTTCCTCACTTTTTATCAGACTACAGCCTTAACACCGTAATTGGATTTTTCGGCCTGATGAGATAAAAAAATAAATATGTGTGTATGCGTGAGAACTACGCGAATATGGATAGTCGTAGTATTAAGCAAAGGGGATACAGTGCGTAGTGTATAATCTCCCCCAAGTCGCATACAAAATACGCACAATACAGAGATAGTGATATTATGTTCGAGCCCAGCGAAGTAAGTGATCGCATGAATTTATGAAACCGTGCGTTTTTTTTACGCATCGGGTCCCGCAGTGATCTTTAACACTTATTTTCATCGATCACGCTATTCGAGGGGGAGCACGGATCCTTGACTAAACTGCGCTGGCGTCAGGACTTGGGACTTTCAAAACATTCAACGGCCTTCTTGATTTATTGAACGTTCGATCACCGAATGGAAAAATAAATCATCCTTAACAATGTCTTTGGGTGTAATCAGAATCGCTATTATGACTGTCTAAACAAAGCTAGTAGGCATAATAATGATCGTACTTAAGCTTATCCTTTTGAAAAATTATAAAAAAAATCTTTCTCGCTAGATTAAGAAATTAATTAGATACATAATACTGCAGAGCCCGTATATAAAATAATAATTATTCCACATATGGATTACTGCTCTACTGCCGGCGTCGTGGTGTAATGGTCAGTGTGTTTGCCTACTATGCGAGAGGTCTCGGGTTAGATTCCCGGCATGGTAGACATGAAATATTGATTTAAAATGGTGTTTTCCCTCCAGAATATTTCATAGTCCCTGGACTGGTACCTTAGGCGTAAGACTGATAATCTTACCTTTATGTTAAAAAATGTTCAAGATACACTGCGATTGGTGTACCGATGCAGTGCCCTACGCACCATCAGGTGCGGAAAGTGAGTGGTGATGAAATTTGAATAAGTTGGAAGTACTTCAAAATAGAGCCACGAGAATAATGCCAAAGAAAAAAATGGATAGTAAAATAATAATAAAATGCGAGAAGAACTAAATTAGATAGCGATGAAAAGAAACTGATATAAAATATGTTGTATTCTGAATTCGGGCAAAAAAATTTCAAGTTTCTGCGCCCCAAAATATTTAATGTTACCCGAACATTGTAAAACCATGACCCGGATTCAATTTTTTTAAAATGTAAAAAAAATAGTTACTGGGTTTAGGTCGAGAAAAATTGAAAAATTACTCAAAATACATTCTTAAATAATAAATGGTAAAAATTAATATTGTCGAACTGTATAGCTTGCCCACCATATACCGCACACCGCATCTGAGGACATAAGTCTTCTTGGCGGTGCCCTCATACACCGAAAATTTGCTTGTTGTCAATCGAGAAAACCAGTCCGAAGAAGATCTCTAAAATCTGGTAGTCTTAGCATCTTTGTGCTGAAAAAAAGTAATCCAGAAGTACATAATATGTACTTTATTAGATTGAGAAAAGAAGGAAGTAAATTTTTTTACTGATTGGGATTAAATTGATTGGACATGATCAATTCGCCGAAATGATAACAAAACTTTTTAAAAGCCTTAAAATTATTTTTGGAAGCCACTAGATCTGTATATCCAACAGGACCTATAACAGGGCCACGGATAGTAGCGAGAAGCTCCATTCGGTAATCATAGAGAAGGAGAAAGGGACAAGACCACAGGATGTGTTCAGAAGATTGGTTAGGATATCCGCAGCAGCACGAAGGGGAGTCAACAATATTAAAAACAAATAATTTTTGATTATGTTTACCATGACCTGATAAAAACTGCGTAGTCCAGTGATCGAGGATAACCCAAGAAGATTCTAAGCGCTGACGGATTGAAATATTGTATAACTGTATAGTTAATTAACTAGTAGTAATCTTATTGTTTATTTTTGCATAAAAATGTCTGCCTTAAAACAGGTTGTACTTAGTAAGGCAGACTAGACATGATCCGGAGAAATCTATTATCTAAGTGTGTATGTGGTAGATAAAGTAATTGTTATTTTGTTAATAAACCATGACTATTATTATTATTCGTTTTTAAATTTTTAAACAATCGAATGCCCAAATAATTCATTAATAAGACAGTGTTAATTTAAAATTATCATAAGTATATTACAAGAAATACGGATAAAATTAGGCTGCCATTTGAAAAAAAAAAGAATCACAAATATGTAGTTTGAGAGTAAATATTACTTTATTAACTATGTAATATAAGCCAACTTAAGGAATAAATTTGATCAAAAAAAAACTACATACAATAATAAATACGGCACATTGGTACATACAAGTTGCAATAAAATACAAGCGGTCTCGTGGTAAGATTTAAGATTCAAATCAATTAAAAAAATAAAATACAATAAAAACTAAAACTTAATAATAATCCTTTTTCAAAAAAAATTACGCATAAAAATATAACGAAAACTATTAAAATCAAAAGTCTCTTTATATATACATATATATTTGAACAGCAGTCTGAATACTAAACTATTTCTTTTCTAGAAAGTTAAAACTGGATTTGGCTAGTAAGTGTGAAAAAATGCAAGGCTTCCTAAACTTATCTTGAAATAGGTGAATTAATATCATAATTTGTTGCAGCAATTTGAAATGGCACATTTTGTTTAGTTGTCTTAACGGGTATTCGGGATTGGATCGTATTAAGCAAGTCAGTCACATATTTCTTAACATTCAATTTAAATTTTGAAATTTTTTCTTTGCAAATGTTTTTTCCCATACAGTAATATTTTTTTATTCCTTAAATACAATTGCTGAAATAGAAAAATTTTTGGGTAAGTCTCTTAGTCATTTCACCCTAGGCGCGCCCCAGCGGACTCATCCGAGCATGGATGATTCTACATTTAAAGATATTCATCGGAATATTGCATCACTTAGCGAAATATTGTAACTGTCAATCAAGGCATTAAGGCAGCATTGTTATTGGCCACGCGACCACTGCCACGCGTTGAGCTCCGCGTCGCGCACCCTCGCGTCAGCGGGGGATGATTTTAAACGAAATTCGCTGTTTAAATTTTTTCCGAAACATTTGGCTTGTATTCAATAACTTCACAGTTATTTTGTCCTTTTTCAGCTCAGACATTCCTTTTCCCTAAATCATAATATCATATCAACATTTTATACTTTTTTTACCACCGTATATTTTTTATAGGTACTCTCGGGAATGATTTAAATTTATTTATTTATTTATTTGAAACTTCAAATATTTGAATAATTGCACTTTGGTGGGCTTATTGCTGAAAGTATTATTTTCCAACCAATAACAAAACAGACGGGTAAAAAAAATGATTAAAATTTGTACAAAAAAATAAAAAAATTGAGAAAATATTCTAAAAAACTAGTAACTACTTTTTAGTCCTGTTTTACGTAAAATAAAACATAAAATAACATAAAAATTTGTTTCCATACATAATTTTGTTAAAATTGCGCTAAACAATAAATATTACGTACATGGTAAAATCGTTACTTTAATTTATTTGCAAATTATTATTCCGAGATTAATAAATACATTGTATTAAAATATCAATGATTAATTTTTAATTAATTCACCGTTCCTCTTTCCGCATTCAACAATGCATAGGTCACTGCATTTTCAAACAGAATGCAAAGTATTTTGATGTTATGGTATATGTCCAACACTTGTCCTGATTTTCGTTGGTTCTGATTTTTTTTCACACACAGAATTGTATTATTGATTAACCTGGACACAGAGAACTTTTGAATCTTGTTCGAAGCCAACCGTGTTTGTTATCATATAGCGATGGCACATATCGAAATATCAGCTTGCCCCTTTACGTAAGGTGGTTTTATTTAACACCCCTAGCCGATAAGCATGTACCGGATAAAGCCCGGAAAGGCTTCGGACTTGATTTCCCGGCCGACAGTTTTTCTGTTCCGGGTTGGAGTTGTAAATGGGAAAATTCCACAAATTAAAAAAAAAACTCTCATATTTACGAATGACTATTTAGTCAAAGTTGAACAACTTATAAAAAACACAGAGTAGAAAGAAGGCAAGACATAAAGTATTTTTTTTTAGAAAAAAATATTTACAATAAAAGCAAATAAGTATTTTCAGACGTAGCTTTACAGGTTAAATAATAGGGACAAATATTTTTTTTTAAACATTTATTTGCCACTCATTAGTAGCATAAACAATATTTTTAAATTTGTAATTTTGAATTCCCGCAAAAACGGCCATTGCATAGGCTACGCCCCTAACACGTTCATTCATGTTCATTTTTAACTTTGTTTGAAACCATTTAAACTTTTATAGAACATCTTCACGAATCTTGAATGCCAAACATGTCGCATTTTTCTAGTGAAGTATTTTTCATAATTTCTTTTTTAAAGTTATATGTGAAAACATTTTTCCACAATATCCATATTGATTTTGGAAATGCAATTAATTATTCTACATCCATTTCATACGTTTTTATCATGCATATTTATGATTTTTTTACTATTTTATTGATTGGGGATATCAACAGGAATTCATGTAAAAAAAAATATAACAAATAAAATATACAGACAATAAAACCTATGACAGATATCCACAGAAATTCATGAAATACTCGTACAATACATGCTAGTGTGTTTGTGTGAGTGTAAGTGTGTGAGAGGGTGGATGAGTGGGTGTTATTTATTTTTTTATTTTTTTATTTTTGCACCACAACAGGCCAGGAGGCCCAATTACAGTGGTAAATTACATCACAAAACACCCAGGCTTGAGAAAAATCACATTGAATTTTCTGTTATATTGGACTGAGGGTGGACACGTGTGTAAATATTATTGCACAAGTGTCAAAAATATATAAAATATTAAGAATTAGAGATAAGATAAGATTTTATTATGGAAACTAAGTATAAGTTAAAAGTCTGTTTTAAAACGCGCATTTTAAATGTTAATTGTTAATTGATATGATATTGTGATATTTCCCTTTTGTGATGGGTGTCACCCACATCAATAAGAGTTCCAGATTTTTTATTTCACAAATAATTGATAATTGAAGAAGTATTGGTATTCAAACATAAGTTTGTGCAACATAATGTTATCACAAGCAAAAGACGAAATATTCTGTTCAGACATATGAAAAAAAACATTGAGAAATAATATTTAATATTTTTTATTCCGTAATCAATGAAAACAAATTAATTATTTAGCCATGTGATAGCAAAATAAATAAAAAATCATAAATACGCTGATCATCTTAGATGCGTCCCCCATCACTGTCAATAACCGACTGAATCTTTTTCACGCAAACTTCGGCCACAGAACAGCGTTTCTATCTTCATTGTAATGAGTTCTATCTTCGTGATCTCTCTTATACGGAAATATTGCTTTACTGTCGTCACAGTCATTTTTCGCGTAGCTAGGGTAACTATTTTTTGTTAAAATAGTATACTAATACATAATAATAAAAATTTTACTTTCCAAATCCGGTGTGAAAATGTCAATTTGAAGATTACAATAAATACAACTTCATACTTTGTGCTATATGATTTATAAATAAATAAAAAAATTAATCAGACAAAAACATTACTTTTTACAATAAATAGTTGTGGTTTAATGTTCCCTTTAATGTCAGAGACGCCTCCTATTTATTCAGATTTAAATAATGATTAAAATGTCACTATTCCAATTTTTTAGATTTCTCGTTGTCCACTTTTTTTATTTTCTTTCCACTTTTACCCTTTCCTTTTCTTATAGTTAAGTATAGATTTTTATATAAATTAATTGCTATCTCTTTTTGAAAATTCATAATTACTATGTATTTTCACAAACCTAACGGTTAGGTACAGAAAAATTTGTTTGAATAAATTTAATAACTCAACAGAGACGGAGTCAAGGTAATTACAGGGTTTATGGCCTATCATAGTCTAATTTAAAAAAATCAGTAAAAATATTTTACTCACTTTTACCACTCTAAATATGATTCAATATTTCATATCACATATCGATGTTTAAGCAGAAAAAAAATAAGTTTGGATATTTTTCTGACATTGTATTAAATGAGCATTTCGTACCATTTGCTCTTACTAGAAGTTACATATTTAGTTACGCAGTTGCATATTTAAAATAAGTGATATGAAAACAAATACAAAAAGGTAACTTGTTATACTTCAAACTGCTCTCGCATAAAATTATCAATTCGTTTGTATGTTTAGACCAACGATATATACTATGTTTTAGAGTTATAACATTCATGAATCAAGAATTGTAATCAGTGATCTATATAAATTATTAAGTATGGTATTACCAATTGAGGCCTTTCTTGTAAAACCAACATGGAAAAAAATACTCTTTACAAAACTCGGCTCTTAAATTAATTAAGAGATCAGTTTGAATTGATAAGGAAGAGGTACCCAAACTTTTTAAAAAGCAAATGTTGTCCGTAAATGCTATTCTATGGCTCAAATTTGTTACTGGAGATCGATTTGATAGTAACTACCCGAAAAGGTATATACTTACACATAATACAAGGTTAGCATAACGTAAAGGCTTATCAGTACTGAGGTTTGTAAACACGTATGGCCAAAGAACACTTCATTTTACAATTCCTAAAATTTTCAATAAGATTTCTAAGTAGATCTTAAAAAAAATGTTGACAAAACTTTAAAGAAAAAAATAGTAAAATGGCTAATATATATAACAGAGCTTTATTTATTTGACGGAGTGTACATTTATCAAAATATAAATTTAAACGTGTCGATAACTTAAGGTCGATAATCAAGAAACACTTTTATTAGTATTAAATACCTACATACTTTTAAATCAAACTTTTGAAAATAAACTAATCCCAGTTTGCTTAAAAAGACAAGTCTATGAATCGTGTACATTGTCAGTGACGACATGCGGACTAGAAACCATGTCTATGACACAGAAAAGTAGCCAGAAACTAAAATGCCGCCAACGATCCACGGAATGACAAATGCTCGTTGCATGTCTAAGAGACAGAATAAGAAATTAAGGAATAAGGCACCGAAGCGGAGTCATAGATATCATGTATCGTGGCACTTGGCGAGGCAAAATGATGGCAGGTGGACACCCAAAGTACTGAAATGAAGACCATCGGCAGACAAAAGAAGTGTTCGAAGGCCACAAAAAAGATGATTCGCTATCATTGCCTCGATAGCCGGTAAAACGCGGATGATAAAAGCCGGTGATATCGAGAAAATAGTGGAGAGAATAAGGCCGAAGAAGAAGAAGATGCACTTTTATAAAATATTAGGTATGGCAAAAAAATATTCAATTAATTACAGGTTTTTTACACATTTTTCTTTTTCTTTCGGAGTGAGCTATAATCTATTATTAGATATTAACGAAATGCCTTACAAGTAATTTATGAAAATACAATAATATATTTTTTTGGGCAAGCAGTCAAAATAATGTCGCTAGAACAATGAAAGGCAATTTTTCTTTTTCTGTAGACGCGTCGTAATGGAAAAAGTTATGGAATTATACTGTCGTTATATTTGTTAGGGGAATTGGTTAGAGGGAAGGGAGGTAAATACGCCCCGGGGAGTCAATATTGGGCGCAATATTTTTAAACAAGTGGTGTTCGAAAATGTTAAAACAGATTGAGAAAATGGATTATTTTTTGATAAATGCATTTATATAACAACACCTTGGTATAATTAATTTAAAAAAAACTAATAAAATCATAAATTTGATTTTGTCAAGGCGGATGAAGAATACAGTACTGTAAGTGAATAATCAGGGTCCAGAACGAGTGTTTTCACTAGATGACTAGCTAGAAATTCTAAAAGTTGAGGGAAGATAATCCCACTAATATATTGGTGAGCCCGTTCGTCTATCATGTTTGAGGTCTCGGATTCAATTTCTGGCAGGGTTAACGTGAAATATTGATTTTCAGTTTTAGTTTTATAGTTTCAATGCTTTTTTGCATCATCGTGTGTTTATTGGAATAAAAAAGAAATGTAACACTTCATTGCAAAAACATAAATAAAATTAAAACAACTAAATATAAAATTGTTAACTAAAGTTAAAAAATGTAAAATTTACAGGTTGTTTCTACAATATTTTACTGTCCCTGGACTGGCGCCTGAAAAGTAAAACTGATAACCTTACCTTTATGTAACAGCGTTTGAAATATACTGAGTTTTTGTGTAAAAATGCAGTACCCTATGGATAACTGGGAGCAAATAGGGGGGTATGATCATGATTAATTCTAGGAATAAGTGTTTATGCATTTTTATGAAGTATTTTGAATACCAGCCGAGGAACAATGAAATACAGCTGAGTAAACCCACGTTTTAAATCAATATTTCATGTCGACCACCCCTGATATAAAACATTGTAGGCGAACGCGTTAACTACTACACTTTGATGCGGAATTCTTTTTTAGAATTTGACCTGAGAGTAGCCATCGCGTGGAAAACGTATTCTGGTTCTATTTCACAGCAGAACAGGCCAGGACTCAATCCAACGCTTCGATTTGGTCCAAGTTTTTGTAAACATTGACTGAATTTCGGCCTGTAGGGAGTTATTAACATTAATAAATTGCAACAGAGGCCGCTTAACCCACTTAATAATAGGCCATAAGCCCTGTAATTGCCTAGACTGCCATATTCATTAGTCAAATATTTTCATCCCTGCAGTATGACAAAATTAACATTTTGAAAATTCGGCATGAGTTTTTTTTAAATGATTTCTTAATCTAATTTTTTATATGAGGTCTTTTAAGGACAACCACAATGATACAAGTGTGGCGTGAAAGTGAGTAACGCGCAGAATAGGCAGACTGAGGTAAGTAGGTTGTGTCCGGCGAGGAAGGAAGCAGTTGGTAGCGCGGCCGGCGGCCAAATTTCCTGCTAAGATTGCCTTCCATACATGCCCCATTCCACCCTACTCTCCCCCACGTCGCAATAAGACGGCGACGCTACCGGCCGACGCCGACGGAAAAATATTTGCAACCATTGTAGATATAACATAAGGAATATTTAACTGTTCCTTGCTCAAAAAAATATACAGTCTACCTTAATTAACAGTTGTACGTCGACCGGTTTGGAAGTTACTACCACATCGTCAAGGCTTACTAACTTAGAAATTTACGCGTCACAATTTAAAAAACAAAATTCTAATGTATGTCACAGAGATAAATAAAATAATATTGATTGTTTATTTAAACATCTTTATTCCTTCAATTATTCAAATATAGATGTTCAAACAAATACATATTCAACAATATTTGAGTTTGTCCAAATTTTTGTAGACAAGGACTGGATTCAACTCCCTGGGGAGCTGTTTATATTAACATGAGAGGCATTTGAATAAAAATGTCATCGTCTTCAAGCTCGTAACGGTTACGAGTATATTTAATTATATGTCATTTTAGAACATAAAACGTAATTGATAATGAAAAAAACTTTGTTGTTTTTTCAAATCTCTCTTCAATCCGTGCCTCATGTCTGAGGATGGTGATTACGCCTGACTCCAGGCATGGCTCGTCTGTGGACAGTCTCCCTCCATCTGGAACGGTCTTGTGCTCTTCTATAGGCATTCGTCAGTGATGATTCTGATAATTCAGTGACTGTGCCGCTCCGCTGTCGGTTGACGTCCACGCGACCTTGTCCCTTCGACACTTCCCAGGAGAATAGTTTTCTCCAAACTATCAGAATCTCCCCTGAAAATATGCCCAAAGAACTGCAGGATTCTTTTCTTGCACATGGATATAAGTCTTTCTCCTATGTCCAGTTCCTGGAGAATACGAGTATGTTTATTCAAATACATACTCGTATTTGCATAACCTCTTATATGTAGGTAACACTTCCGTATCTTTCAAATAATAAAATATATAGACAATATTTTGAGTATGCCCAAATGTATGTAGACAAGGCTGGATTTTACTTCTCAAGTGGTAAGAGAGGTAAAACCGTTTCAAGGAAGAAATATGGAAGTCTAGGTATTTACAGGGATTACGACCTGTCATTGGCTGGTTTAAGTACCTAAAGCTTCACAAACGTCAACAGATGAAAATATTGAAGAAATGTGGATGTTCAAATATAGGCAGAATGGTGATGACAGGTCATACTTGAGACTTCTATATTTCTTCCTCAAATCTGTTCTCAAAACCTTCTATTTTGAAAAGAATTAGAAATAAATAAAATTATATCTTAACAAGAACTTCACACCGTCTGGACAACGAAAACCATTTTTTTTTATCATTGTGAAAATATAAGCTAAGTATTTTCCCAAAGAATACTTTAAAAAAAATTACAATGATTAAATTAATATTTTTTATCCACCGCACTCTGTAGGTGCTAAAGATTGTAATATTTTATTGTAACAAAATAAGAATTGACTATTTGTAAGATTCGTTTTCTTGGTTATAATGGAACAAAGGTTATTCCAACCACCTAGAATAGATGATAAATAATTCTTAAGATAGGAAGACCCGCCTCCTCCCCACTCCCGCCCTCGGAAGCCCCGCCCATCCTGAAAATCAGGAAGGGGATAGAGAAAGCACCTCAAATATACATATCTGTTTTTGTATTAATGTGAGTCGAAATATATGCATGTATATTATGCAAGTTTAGAACTGTTCCAAAATACATTTAATAATATGATAACACTTTCTAGTTATTGTCCCTAATCAATTTGTCTGTTGATAGAATGTTTCAGGTTTTCAGGATTTCATAACAATGTCAGAAAAAAATGATTTTGGATGCTTTTAGCTGTCTTAAATTATGAATTTACTTTAACGCTTCACAAATATATACAAATCGTATTTAAGTGATAATAATGGCACAACTCAAAACTTTTCTTGTGCAGAAATAATGTTCCTGAATATATTTTCTATCCGAACAATTAAACTTTTTCTTGGAAATGTATCCTATAAGATACATATTATTACATTTTTCCTCATGAATAAAAACACTAGTAAAACAACATTCAGTTAAAACGACTTTACCATATTTTTTATTCATAACTGCATTGTCACAATTCAGAATCGACTTTTATTAACTCTCGTGTGGCTGTGATGTCACACTAGTCGACATAGAACACAAGACTTGACATATCTCTATAATTTTTTTTAAATTATGAAGTTGTATTTTTTATATTCTTTAAATGAGCATTTTCACACCGGATTAAGAATAAAAAGTTGTATAACTATGCTGGATGTTAATACATAAAATATTTATCCTTGCTACGCGAAGAATTAATGTCAGAGAGAACACAAAGATATAACTCATAACAAGGAAGACGGAGACGCTGATCTGTGACGGGTGTTGTGTAAAAACTGATTCAGTTGGTAAACGACAGTGATAGGAGATTCACGCACGTAATATGAGCGATTTATTTATGATTTAAAATTTATTTTTCCATAACAGGGCTATATCATATGTTTATTAATGTAATTTATGGAAAATAAATTATTAAACAGAACATATCTATGTATTTTTTTTAAATGTCCGAACTTTAGAATATTCCACATTTTACTAGAAGTAACGCGATGTTACATCACCGCGCGCAAAAGGGATTATTTACCAGTATTTTAGAGGTTATAAAAAATAAACAAAATATTTGGGATTTCCGAAGCTCTTTAAACAATCAAATATTTAAAAACATTTTTTTTTAGATAAGGGTAAACGCCACATTTTTTTAAAACGAGATTTACACGTTATTTGTATTTTTTATTTTATTTTTTGAATATTTGTACACAAATGTTTCCAAATTGGCAGGCTCATTGCCAAAATGAAATTTCTTCCAACCATGCGATAAAATGAAAAAAGTTATTATTATAATTTTAGTTTCTAAACGTATGCTAGAAAAAAAATATAAACAAAAATAGAACTAAACTAGAAATGAGGAAATAAGTATATAAAATCATTACATATACATTTAGATTTACAAACCAGCAAAAAATAATATGTTATTATCAATCCCTAGCATACTGTATTTCTACATCAGTCGCGGCGTACCTCGAGTTAAGATATCAGTAGTTCTACGCAGGGATCAGTAATCATCAAACTCTGATGTGCACACGATGGTGCACAGGGCGCTGCATTGTTAAATAAAATTCAGCGTATCTCGATCATCTTCCAGTCCAAGGACAATCAAGTACTTCGGTGTTAAACTACCTTTAAAAACAAATATCTACTTCATGCCAACTTCCCCAGGAATTAAACCGGGGATTTCAAACAAGGTAGGCAAATGCGCCAATCACTATACTACGGAGAGACATTTCTCAGGATTTTTACCTGAGAGCAGCGAGTCAAAACCGTCCGGACCACAGATAGGCATATTAAATCCCGATTCAGTGGTCCATCCGGACTCAGACCGAAAAAAGTCTAACAATACTAAACTACTTAACCGCGAGGTAGACTTAAATGTTTGTTTTAAAATATTACATGGGGCGCGATTATGAACAAGTATCTTCATCGGTATATACCGAGACTGTATAAACTAATATCGATATTTATGTATGAAAGTTTATATATTTGTATGAAAGTTAAAAGTATCTTAATCGGTGACCGGTTTCCCATTTCCCATTTATAATAATTTTATTTGATTTAGTTTATTTATTTGAAAAAAAAAAACAGTGAATTTATAACTAATTCATGTTATAATATAATGTATGAGTTCAATTAAAGTTTTTTTCGACTATATAATAATTTTGTAGAGATACTAATGAACAGATAAAAAAAACATATTTGTACGAGTATGTAATAAAATTAAAAGAATATCATACGAGAGAGTTAAATGAGATAATAATGATTTCATTCCTACGCCGTTATGAGGGATGAAAAGGATAAGGAAAAAAATGGATAAAATAGGAAAAAGGAGGGTTTTTGTTGAGGAGATTACCCTTAAAATGCCCATAAAGAATAGAGACAGGAGAATAACGTGATAGTAGTACATATTTAATGAAAGTAGTTCTAATAATTATTTTTTTGTATGAGAAAGTTTTAAATCAAACATATCAAGGGAGGAAAATAAATGGTTATATTCTGTACAGCTACGGTTAATGGAGGAATTTAGAGCGAAATATCAATATTTGATATCTTAACTCAAGATATGTTGTGACTGGTGTTGCAATACATTATACTATGCACTAGAAGGTGTGGAAAAGGGATTGATAATAACATGTTGTTATTGTTTGTTGGTTTGCAAAAAAGGATTGTAAAGGTTCTGTCATTTTTATATTTTATTGACCGTTAAATAATAATAAAAATGTTTATTCCATTAAAAATATTGATTAAAAGAAAATAATTATATATTGAACTTTCCAAAAAATAAAACTACTAAATGCATAGTTAATATTATAAGAGAGTATAAAATACTAAGTCGAAAGACAGGTAGGTGAATTGATTTCTACAGCAAAAAGTTATACAAAAGGGAAATAATTAGCTCACTTTTCGAAAGATGAAACTAGCCGACTGGGCCTTGTCTCTCTGAGATAATAATTATGTATTTGTATATTTTGTTATTATACATATTATGTTGTTTGCAATATATAACTTAATATTGTTTTGAACATACTTTTTAAACATATATATACAAATCCATAAGGGTTTTAATAAAAATTTATAAAATTTAAAATAAAGTTCTTTATTTCCTTTTCTCACTACTGTCGATATTTATTAATTTATAAGCACAGATTGCTAGTTCTATTTGAATATATTTTTTCTCGAATACGCATTCGTTTTAAAACTAAAATTATATAAATAACACATTTTATTTTATCACTTGTCTAGGAGAAATTTCCATTTGGCAAAAAGCCGGTCAACGTTCAAGTAAATATATAAAAAACTTAAATAAAGTACATTATATGTTTTATTATGATACTATTTTTATAAAGGTAGTATGTTACTCAATTTTCTCTGAATTTATAATACTTAGTTATCATTTTGTATTTAAACTTGCCTATTTTGTTTGTTTATTGTACATCATCTACTTTAACCAATGATTCAGCCAAACGATTTTTTATATTTATTTGCATTTTTTAAAATAAAGGATATTTCTATTTTTATTACTGTTATTATTAAATGAATATTGAAACTAGATATTGGTAAGACTTTAAAAAATGAAATGCCTTTTATTCAAAAACATGTACGAAATTAATACATTTTAATGTTTAAATCACAACTAAACCATGTAAGTGTTTATTTTATGTTAACTCACATTAAAATCGATACGTTGACCGATTTAAAAACACGACTTACTTTGTCAAGGCGTACAAAAAACCCGGTGTTTAAAATCGGATGGCGCATTGATGATTATATCATAAATATCTAGTAATTCTACAAACAATTACATTTCAAAGTTGTTAGACTATTAAGCATGATGCTATTTGTTTCTGATTATAATAATTGCGAAAAACGACTTTGAATGTTATATAGTGTTTTAGATTCTAATTCCCAATATACAAATATATCCAGTAAACATAAAAGGTTTACCCACTAAGAATTCCAAATTCTGCAAAGTTGATGAAGGAAGTAACACATAATTAATGTAAGCAAATACTTAATTTTACTCAATATTTTCCCCTGATTCATAAACAATCGTCCCCTTTTTGATTGATTTTGAATACATTTATATTAGATAAGTAGTTTCGCTTTTAATTAACTGTGAAAAAATTGAAAACCGTGTTTTACCCGCAAAATATAAAACCTCTCAAATACACGGTAAGGTTGGGTTTTTATTTCGAATATAATATAAAAACGTATTTTCTAATTATAAAAAATAATTACAAATTCACAAGTAAATCATTATAAATTGTAATCAGCTGACCTCTGAAGCGAAAAAGTGATCATGTGCCATTGGAAGGGTTATAGGACAGACTGAAAATATCCATACGTTTGATATATTATAGTGCAACCACAAATTATTCTACATTTAAAAAAAAATTTTTTGGGTGGTCATAATCCTTTTTTTAACAAAATGTTATTTAATATCCTTCCTTTAGTTGGCATTTTCGAACTATAAAAAATAAATATTAACAAAACGATTTTTGCTGATTGTGTCGTTAAAATTCATAAAATATAAGAAAATTTATTTGTCTTTTATAAAAAAAAAATGTGTGTACATTATAGGCATATGAAATTCACGTTGACGTTTGAAAATAAAATATTTTCCAGTGCCGTCTTTTATAAACAAAGCGTTGATTTTGAATATTTTTCTTTTACATTGAACAAATACAATACACAATAATATAAATCAACGACATAAATATTTACCTTGAGCACCTTGGGCAGACGCGTGGGAAGACCAGGAGCTTTTGTAAGACGCATCTGTAACGACAAATTCGACACATTATTTGGAGGAATTTCATATCACACAACAAAAGTGTCACTCGAACTGTGTACTTATCAACAATAGTGTTGGAAAATTGAACCAGAAACTAAATAATGTGAGAAATTGGTGTATCACATGGATGTAGGAATATTTTAAGATGGGCTATTTCACAGATGTAGGAACGGGCGCGAGATGGGTATTGGAAAAGTGCCAACAGGTATCGCGGCACAGGCACAAAATGGAATAAGTAACACAATAATCACCGGCAAAGAGCATGGAGAAGTTTGTGAAGGTACCCGACCGACTGAGGTAGTCGGCGGAGCTTTTGATGTCCAGCATGCTTGGGCGCTAACGGGCGCGGCGGGTCAGATAGAGGGACATCGCCCTGTCGGTACGGCACTCGCGGCGCGTGCGGGTAGCGCGGACTACCGTCGCTCTGTGACGCGGACGCCGGGCTCCGCGCGGCGCCGGGGCGTGGCCAGCGCCGCGGCCAATCGGCGCCTCGCTCGCGAGCCCGCCCCGCGAGAGCTAATCCTTATCTAGAGGCGCGAGAAAAATAAACATCGTTAGTGGGGCGCGCGGCGCCTATCGCTTTATATGATAATGGAAGGCTCCTTTTACGCGCTTTCACCGAACAATGGCCGTGTTTTATGGTGATGTGGCATGGGGCCGCACCGTTACCCGGCTTATCTGGACCCGAGGTGACTTATTACGAGACAGCTCGCGCGGAGCGTCCCGTATCGACCGCGATGAATCACGAGTCAAGGGCTCGTTTTGTAGCAACAACCTTCGACGTGTCCCGTCAACCCTTGTACTCATGTACAGCAGCGAATTACTCATGTTCTTTAACGCGCGCGCTATTCATAGTCAGATATCCGCACAGAAAACGTACTCAGCAAGGTACTTTAAAATCCAAACAAAAAATCAAAAAATTTTATAGTAGGAAAATTTTTTTTCTTGTATTTGAGCAGATTAAGCAAAAAGGCATATTTAATTTTTACACGTAATTCAAATCTACAAAAATAAAATAAAAAATGCTAAATTCAATAGGGAATATTATTGTAAAACATTTAAGTTTGTAAGTGAAAATTCTTGATGGAAGTTCATTGTAATTTATTATATAAATAAAACACGAGTGATACTTTAATCCACAAATTTGACCGGTTTCATCGCTTATTATGTATCCTTACTTCTGTTCTGTATAAATACATTTAACTTTTTAATAAAGATACCAGTCTCGAAGATGTCGCGAAAGCGATGAAACCGGTCACTGGATATTCCAAATTTGTGGATTAAAGTATCACTCGTGTTTTATTTATATAATAAATATTATTGTAACTTAAATAAAAGCATTTGAATTTTTACAATATATTTTGATACTAACAAATTTTTTATTCCCATGATTTATTATTCGAAGTTATTTTTAAATAAATAACCCAAAGAGAAAATGATACACAATAACTTTTTTAAGCAAGTACATTACTAATTAAATACCCACTTAAGCGATCATCTATTTTTTCTTATTCCGTAATTTACATTTATGTATGTGAAATAGAACTAGAACCCTGGGTGAGTGGTTTCGACTCGGGCAAAAGTCCTGAAAAAGAAAACCGATTGGAGAAAAGTCCGTCAAGTAGTCTTGTGGTTGGTACGTAAGCCATCCTTTCTTTACGTCTTGTGATCGATTTCCAACAGGGTCATTTGAACGTGCTTTAACACTAATTTCGTTTCAATTAATTTCATAAAGGTAATTCATCAAAGATACATACTAGAAAATCTACAATTTGTCGATACAATTTCGCGTGCATTTATATCTTCAATCATAGAATTGCAAAATTTAGATAGAATTGCATTTGTTGTTGCTTTTTAAAAATGTATATTAATATTTTACTGTCCGTAGGCAGGCACCAGAAGCGTAAGACTGATTACCTTGCCTTACATGTAACAACAATTATACAGACACACTGCAATTGGAGTGACTATGCAGTGCCCTGGGTGCAGGTAGGAAAATTATGATGGTGATTATATCGCACCTTCGGTGCAACAAAGTCACAATTCGGGACACTTTTTTTTGTGACGTCTTTTATTAGCATTTTTTTAATAATTAAGAATAAGCTTTTAAATAGGAATCCAGTAATAAGGCAATAAATGTGAAATAAACTTAAAAGTCCTCTCCTGTAAAATTTAAAAAAAATAAG
The DNA here is from genome assembly GCF_059751315.1 of Micrasema longulum. Taxonomy (NCBI): domain Eukaryota; kingdom Metazoa; phylum Arthropoda; class Insecta; order Trichoptera; family Brachycentridae; genus Micrasema; species Micrasema longulum. Next base: position 96,203 of record NW_028277929.1, read on the forward strand.
CTGTTTTGCCTTTGTTGCACCGAAGGTGCGATATGTTAAATTTAAAATATTTCTTTACATTTTATGTGTTTTATTAATTTGTGTGAAACTAAGTAAGTTCGATCCCCGCCAGTTGCAAAATCCAATAAAGATTATTTTCTTAATTATTTTGGGTATTGTGGTGTATTTTTCATAACCTTCTTCCATATTATATTCTCTTAATAGAGGCTTAGCGAGTAACTATGAAAAAAAAACAATTGTTATATAACTTATAGCTCCGTATTTAGGCAAAAATATTAAAAAAACAAACGATATACCATACCTAAAAAGAGGCAACCTCTTTGCTCGGTGTGGAATATTTTCTTGTCCGCCTCGTAGTGTAATAGTCAGCACGTTTGTTTACCATTCAAGGGGTCTAGGGTTCAATTGCAGACAAGGTTAAGTTATTCCACTATAATATCACGGGGCCACAATCTGATTCATTTATATATTATATAAAGTGATGATATGACTGATAAAACAAAGATGAAAATAATTGCCGACGTTAGTTGAAATGTTTGACAACAAAGTTAATGTTTTCAATATAAATACAGTATAACTACAAGTATCCGGATTAATAGGTGCCAGATTTTATTGCTTTTGAAATTATACAGCGAATTGGAATTTAATTAAACACAACGCTTTGAGTTTGTCCAAATTTTTGTAGACAAGAACGGGATTCAACCCCCTAGGGAGCTGTTAATACTAACATACTACAAAAGAGATGAAGAACATTTAAGAGAAGGGACGTTAAAATCAAACGTCAACGAATAGAAGAATAGAAGGAATATAGATGTTTAAATATGGGCAAAATAATGAATGTTACACAGTGTGTAAAGTGGTCACATAAACCAGCCATAAGCCCTGTGGATGCCTAGATTTCTACATTAACTTCTCTAAAATGTTATTTATCTTTTTTGTAATATGTTTATTTTAACAGCTCCCTAGGGGGTTGAAACCAGTCCTTTTCTACAAAAAATTAGGACATACTTTAAACATTGTTGATAAATCCACCTAATCTCAGAAGAAGTATTAAAATTGAAAAATATTTTCATGCGTTGCCTAGTGTGGGGGTGAAATAATTCAATCTTATGAATCTTACCCGCAACAATAATGGTCTCAGCTCTTTAACTTCACAAACGTCAACAGATGGAAGATCCGAAGGAATATAGATGTTCGAATATAGGCAGAATGGTAAATGTTATACAGTGTGCAAAGTGGCCACTTAAACCAGCCAATGACAGGTCACAAGCCCAGTGGATGCTTAGACTTCTACATTCGCTTCTCTAAAATTTTCTTCATCTCTGTTGTAATATGTTAATTAAACACGTCCGGCAAAGTTGATTGCGCGCTAGAATTAAAATTAAAAACTACTCATTTATTTTTTATTTCTTTCCAACAATTTGGATTTTAGGCAGTCCGGATGACTGGAGTTCGGTTATTCGGAGTTCTACCGTAACAATGAAATAACGGAATCCGAATATTCCGATCACTTTTTACTCGGTGTCTTTCCTGGCGCCGAGCAGCGCGCCCACCGTTGCGTGACAAAAACAAAAAATAATAATTAACTTGTTGGAAATATTATGGTACCGTTTTAGGAAATGTATCTTGTAAATACTTCCCCGTATCCCTTTCGTGATTTCGCTGACGCCAGAGAAGGGGCTTTTTAAAATTTTGGTGAAATATTTCAAATTTATTGTTCAATCATGTTCGCATTAATTACGATAAAATCAACGTCAATTCATTGTTTGACTCGAGAAAAAATTTATGCAAAAAATAATGCATTATTTAAATATGAATGTATAACTTATAATATAGATTGAGGAAAAGAGTGACGTGAATTAAGCACTAACTGGTATTAAATTAAAAATAATTTGAATCGAATTTATGGTTAAATAAAATATTTCTGGTATTTAAAAAACGTATTTAGAAATAATATAGAAATGTCTAAGCGTCCCTTCTCCGCGCTTAATCATTCTGGGATGAATTAATAATGATAAATTTTACTGTTGATAAATTACTATTATTTCTACTGTTGATAAACATTTAAACAAAGTTTTAGATCTTGTTAGAGAAATATAATATTCTAGGCATTGACAGAGGTTGTGACATATTGTTGGCTGGTTTGAGTGATCACTTTACATCATGTACATTATTAACCATTCTGCCTTAGTTTTAACGTCCACGTATCTTTAATTCTTCCACTCATTAATTTTTCTGAAGTAAAATGTGTCCGTGTCCAGTCAGATGAAGAATACAGTTTTCTATGTGAAGTCGAACCAGAATCCTGGACGAGTGTTTTCGACTTGATGGCTGATCTCAGATGAAAATCCGGAAAGGAAAAATTAAAAGGGAATCGAGTAGAGATAATTCCGCCTCGTAGTGTAGCGGTTGACGAATTGGCCCACCATTCTCGTGGTTCTGGGTTTGACTGCTGGCACGGTGAACGTGAAATCGTCTGGTTTCTAGCATAAGTTGGTAACTACAAATTTTCACAACGGGCATAAAATAACCTTTATTAAAAAAAAAATATGATTCTAGGTATTTTATAAATACGAAAAATAATATTTATAAATATTAAATGGGTTGTTTTTTTATTGTTTTTTTAAGATGCAGCTCAAGCCGACGAAATACTTATTTCATAGATTGTAAGAATGGTAACACTTCATTGTTTCTGGACTAACACTTGAAGTATAAGACTTAACCTTACCTTAAAATAAGAAATTATAAAAATACGCTGCACCTGATTCACTTATGGAGTATCCTATGCATCATTAGTTGCAAAATAGGTATGATGATGATGATTGAAAAAAAATAATTTAAAAGGATTACCCGTCAAGCCTCTTTCCAGAGGCTTGTCAGCAGGTAGGAAAGAAAGAATATGGATAAAAGTTATGAATAATCAACCACAACACCCAGACAAAGTGAGAAAAAATCTTGGATTTTTCTTGCAACTGGCGGCAATCGACCCGCGTCGCCAGTTTCACAGTTGATCGTCTAACCAACTGCGCTACGGCGCTTGCCTGGATGATGAAAATGTCTGAATCTCTTATAAATTTAGGTGAGATTTCACGGAATTCGCCTAATTGTAAACGCCCGAGGGGGTAAACTGTAATATACAGTATTTGTCTACAACGATTTAGAGATACTCAAAAGGTCAATGACAGTGTGAGAATATCAGAACAATATCACATACATCATTCTAAAACGAGACACGGACAATCGATACAAATAAACCAGGGTCTAAAATTATAAACTACCAGACAAAACGAAACAAAAGACTAGGGCAACTTTTTCAGAAAAAAGATGTTAAAAATATTATCATCAACAAAAGATTAAATATTTTTTTCATATACGTATTCCGTTAAATGCTAAAATTAATTTAGTTTCATGTTCCAAACCGAGTCACCAGAAGTCAAAATCCGCTATTTATCAAATCTTCTAAGAGCAACTTTTGTTTTTGTGCCCCAATGTTTAGAATTGTGTAAATTAGTCGATAGAGAAATAAAACTTTAAATTTTTTTTTTTTAAAAGTAATTAAGGTCTATGAAATACTGTCCAGTAAACAAAATAATTTGTTACTTATTAGTAGCATTGAAAATATTTTTAAATTTGTAATTTTGAATTCCCGCAAAAGCGGTCATTCCATTAGCCACGCCCCTATTACGTCACGATTAATGTTTATTTGTTCCTGACCAATCAAATTTGTTTAGAACATTGTCTCAAATCTTGACGCTACAACCATCGCAAACATGTCGCGTTTTTCTAGAGACGTATTTAAAAAAATATATATGAAAATTTTTCTGTACAATATTTATATTAATTTTCAAAATACAATTAATGGTTCTAAATCCATTTTATATATTTTAATCTGTATTCAAAGTATGTGATATTTTACTATCTCTTAGGGATAGATCTTCCGGCTTTTCGTAGATCTCTTTGCCTTTAACACAGTGTGGGATAAATATAGATTGGCATGGAATAGCTAGAAGTCTTATACAATTATTGTGTTTTTAAATATATTGTATAACATGAGTTTATTGCCATTTCTTGTGTTTGCTTCATAGTTTTATGTTCTTTTTGTTAGGTATGGAGTGGAGAAACGTATTGTAGGACAAAAGCGCAACATAAGCGGTGGGTGATTGGATAATCATGAGTTCTATCAGAATGCGCATTATTTTACAGCTGAGAATGCACCCGTATGACGAGATGATGATATGTCATTAGAAGATAACCCGTACACGGGACAGGTCGGATGTGCATTTGGCTTACACAAAATGGTCGTACAGAAATGAACAATTAATGCAATTGAAAGTAATGTCCAACAATGTTTTGAGTATGTCCCGATGTTTGTAGACAGCCTGAATCCTCCCTAGAGAGTTATCAAGATCAAAATTTATTGCAACAGAGAGGGAAGAAATTTTTAAGAAGGGTGGCGAAGCGTGGGCTGGTTCACAGTAGCAGGTGTATTAAATTTTGTAATTGTCACAGCGCAAATGGACAACAAGGAAATGGAGTGAATGGACTTATCTTTTTGTAGATTTTTTAATTCTTTTGCTTAAGTGGCAACACCCCACAGTAAAATATCCAAACCATAGAGAATATGAAATTCTAGGCATTTACATGACTTGTGACCTGTCATTGGCTGGTTTCAGTGGTCACTTTTTACAACTAGTAATATTCACAATATTGTGATGTTTAAATATCCAGATGTCCTCATCTCTTCCATCTCTTTCACTTCCTCTTTTATGAAGTAAAAGGGCTGTAACTTTTAGTGATGAGGGTGAGATTTATCTGGCTGAATTATTTCACCTACTGAGCAGTGCTTAAAAACACTTTTTGCATTAACTCAAAATGTTGTTGATAAAACTAACTGGTGTAAGAAGTATATAAATATACATATTTCTAACAACAAATTATGCTCCCAAACAGTAAGCTGTTGCAACGTAAAAAACACATTATTAGATAAAACAATCATTTTTTTATGTCTATTAACAAACTAATGAACTCACATACCATCTCACTGTAAAAATAAAGAAATTTATTTTATTGTTTTTTGTTTTTTACATTTATTTATGTAAAAAACAAAAAACAATAAAAACAATAAAACTGTTCTGAACTTTTAACTGAAAATGTTGTATAATTTTTAGTTTTTTATATTTTTTTATAAGTCTTGTTTAGTTTTTAGGTTTATTTTTTTTTTGTAAATCTTGGGTAAAAGAAAATTTATGTTTTTTTAAAAAAATAAAATATTAAGGCAAATATGTAAGTATTATAAATTTATGTAAAAAGCAGATTTGCCGTTTATGTTAATAAAATAAAATAATGGCCGACATTTTTATTTACTATGTATACTCAGTTGTACTGACAATTACAGTGATATTGAAAGTGGTAAATGTATTTTCCGAATTCCACGAATCCATCATAAATAAAGTAAAAAAATAAAAATAAAAATCACTAAGCCTTACATTTGTTTTTGCAATGTACGAATCTGAGAATAGGCCACAATACCTCAATATTGACTTTTGTGAAGTAATAGAGTTGACACCTTTATTGATGGGGTTTCGATAAATCTGCTTGTTTTATTTTACCTACTAGGCACGCCTGAACACTAAAATGTTGAAATTTATTTTTTACCTGAAGGTTTGAGTTAACACATAGGAGAGTTGAGAAAATGCGTTTGTTCAAACATGGTCAAAGTAACACAGCTAATGACCTGTCATAATCCCTGTATATGCCTAGATTTCCATTTTCCCTTCTCAAAAATCTTTTCACTTCATGTTTTAACAAACGTCGCGTTGGGGAAACAAGGTTCTATCTAACAAAATGTGTTTTTTTACATTAAACTTTTATTATATTTATATTTTAATATCGGTTTTATCTGCATCAAAATAAAAAAAAAAAAACGAAATTAATCCTTAATTATTATAAAATTTATTAAAAAACAATAAATATTATTGCGTTTTGTAAACCTTTAAGTTTATTTTTTTTATTTAATTTTTTACCATATAAACCTTTAAGTTTAATAATAAATATTGTTAAGTTTTATAAAACTTAATGTACCTCGCCGTAACTTGCGTACCAATCCTGTCATTGTTGTGGGAAATTATAAAACTAACATCGGATTCTTTTCCCCTCTGCCAAGGATCCTAAGAACAGTGAACGAAATCTCACTAAACGATACTGTCGATGTGTTCCTTTCTACAGCAAAGGCAAGCATTTAAGAAGCAAGCGGTGTTGTCACTCCTGATTCGAATTGAAACACACGTGCCATGTCCGCCTAGATTATGACATAAGTATACGTTTTTAATTTTTAAATTGTTTAGATTAAGTGTTTCTTTATAATAAATACTCAATAATGCCAATCTGTTAGGGCTTTCATAAGCCTGTTGATTGGCTAAAAAAAACAGTATATATAAAAAAATATAAGATAACATAATGTCTTCATTTCAAACATTCACGTCTCAAAAAAATTACGAATCTACATAGAATCTTATTTCCCCAACGCGACGAAATGTCAACATTTTTTAGTTAGATAACAAATTGGAAGGTATTTCGAAGAGAAAGCCGGGTAAACAAGTGAGTTTATTTATTAGAGACTCACCATTGTTTCGGTTATTGTTATTGGTTTCAGTTTCGGTTGTAAATTGGCCGAAACTTGCGGTCGGGATATGTCGGATTACGTTCGGCTCTATTCGGGTGCATCTTATGGCTCGTGACTCGTGACTAAGTTCTCGTGAGTTCTAAGATCTTTTATATTTATATTTTTGTAATTCCTTTATAGTTAATACATTAAAGTTTCGTATGGCGTACATTGAAGAAATGTTACATATGAGTAACATGCACAATATAAACATGAACTAAAAAACTCTAAAAATAAAGACATTTACTCATGAACCCAACAAATGCAATTCCATCAGTTTTGTGTATTTTTATAATTAAAGATATATATTCACGTGAACTTGTATCGACTGATACCTAAAAATCGTATATTTTCTAGAATGTACCTTTGTTAAATTACCTTATAAAATAGAATAACATGAAATATATGCCTCTTATTTTATTGTGTATTTTATTTAACACTTATTTTAATGGACCCGTAATGTTTATCAATAAAAGCGCTTAATTTTGGGCGTTTTGTTGTGACCTTCAAACTTTTTTTTTTAGTAAAAAAAGAAATAATACGATACATCCAAATATTACAATTTTGGTGGCCATTTCCAACGATTTCGAAATCGAGAAACAAGTTGTGGTAGAGCGGGGTTTGAACCTCAAACCTTTGATTCGCGCGTCGGCGATACTAGCCACAGAATCACAAGCCACAGGATTTTAAACTTACTTAATTAAGTTTTGGGGTCGATTTTGGCTGAAATTAAAACAGAAGACGAAATTCGGTTTCAGCTAAAAATCTTGTTTCGGTCGGTCACTAATATTTATGTCATAAAGTAAGTAGCTACTTCGTTTTGGCCTCGGACTGTTAGCTACCGTCGTTTTCTACGGGTACTGTTGCTTACTTAAAATAAACAAAGCTATTGCACGATAAAACAGATTTGCAGCGATTTATGGCCTCACTTCCTTCCGGTCTGACCCGGAGCTTACTCCTTCGCCTACCTAGCCAACTGAGGACCAAACTATGTGGCTAACATTTTAATAGTGGTTATTTAAACGATTAGAATTGCCTTATCCGAAAATATGTTTATTCAATATAGATAAGAAAACATGCATACAATCAATTTTGTATAAATAGTTCGATTAATTAAAATCACTAAATGTTCATTAAAAAAATCATCACGACTGAAGGTTTAAGATGGCTGGATAGTGTGGAAAGTGACATTAGAGCGATTGGCCTGACGAATTGGAGAAGAGCCGTGGGGTGCAGGGACGAATGGAGACAAATTCTGGAGGAGGCCAGGGCCAACAACGTGCTATAGCGCCACTGATGATGATGATTGTTTAAAAAGGCTTTAAAAATGAAGAGTGGGGATAAGTAGAAGTAAAATGGATTGTATCATTCGGCTAAACCTGAACACTTACTCCCACATACACACAAACACATCTATACACATACTCTCATACAAATACACATTAACACACCCTTTTGTTGTACCACAATTTAATATGTATGATTTTTATTTAGAAACTTTGCTGGTCTGTCCTTAAACCGTATCTTTTTTACGTTAATTTATCGTTGTCGACTGTTTGTTTCTGCAAAATAAATAAATAAATGAACCAATTTTGAATTATCTGGTCCACTACACTACCTAAGAGGAAACGAGGTCAGACGATTCTTCATTCAAATGTATTCCCGTATTTTCTCTCTGGATTATGTCACTACAGCTGTAATTTTTTAAAACAAAAAGTCGATAATAACCATTAGCGTTGCATTGAAAAACGGAACACGTTCCAATACAAAAAAAAAAAAATTTGGTTTACTTCTTAAAAAAATAAAATAAATTAGTTTAGATTTGGGGTGCAGAAAACGGGACAAAGAAATGTCGATGATTTTGTTTGTTTCAGCTAGGCATAATAAGTCCGACGAAAACGGGCGTGTAATTTTACAACCTCAGTGCTAACGCAGGCAACACTAAGAATCCTAAGCAAAAAGCGCACTCGCCAGATCAAAACTGCGTATATTAATTAGCTGAGGCTAGATTAGTGGGGCACTGCTCAAATGTATGCTAAAGCTTCACACGCTTTCCTTAGCTCTGTCTGGAGCAAGATGGCTGCTGGTTGCTAGCCGACTTCACCCTGAACTAGTTGTTGATTTGAGAAATTTATTATGTTAATTTATTTTTGTTAGGCTATTGTAAACTATGTTTGACGATATCATTTAAAAAAAAAGTTCTATTAAATGTTTGATATAATGTTATGGATTTACTCCATGCACTATTTTTTTATACGAATTATCGTTAGTATCGAAGAGTCCCAAAATTTCGAGATTTGGTCTCCGAGTCTCGACTTAGTCTCGAGACTTGATTGAAGGTACTTATGCAGAAAGCTGACAGCCATAAAACCATGAAACTGAGATATGGCACTTTTGTGAAAAGAGTAAATAATCAAATCTACACAACAGTTGGAATCTTTTAGACTTTTACAAGTGATAAACAAAGAATACATTAGTTTTTTGAAAATATTAGAAACAAGAATCTAATTATGCATTTGACTAGTTTTAATGGTTTTTAAAGTTTCATAAGATTTTTCTAGTGCTATGGGTGTTTTCTGCAAATTGAGAAATGCCGTTTTTGTGATTGACACCATTTTCAAAAGGTGGTTAATACAGTTTTTTGCATGAAAGCGGTCTGGTTGTTTTAAGCAGAACAAAGAATTGACCTAACTGCACCCGATGACATCGAAATATTATTTTTTCAAAATCGCGGACTGGCTGCTTTCTGCATAACTACGTTCAACTTTGTGTCGAAACAGGAACCCCTAACCGCAACTAATTAACAGTTTTGATTTACTGCACAAAACACCCAGGCCTGAGATTTTTTTTACATTCATAATACTTTATTCTTCATTTGCGTCCATCCGCAAAACCTAGGGTTTTATTTGAATTTATTTACATTTCGAAAACAAAATACATTTACCTGAATTGTAATCCCATTTGATTTTGATTGTGGGCATAAATATGCTTAGAGTAAAGCGTAAGGTCAGTCCAATAATAAGCCGATTCGGCCTTGCAAATTCTCATCGTATCAGAAGCCAGGAAGCATGTAACCAGTTACCAAGGTATCCTCTAAGTACCCTGCAGTTGCATGTATGCGACTATTTGAAGAGTACACGGCAAGATCGCGCTCATGATCAAATGATGGATTTTACAGGAAAGCATAAAATAAGTAACCTTATTTGTGGGACACTACGTTCACGTATCTAATAAAATAGGTTTTCATCTAATGTCATTTATATTTTTACATTCAATTATAGGAAATAATAAAGAAAAACGTGTATTTTATATTTTTAAAAATACCTTTGTTGAACTGTCACAAACTGATACGATTGTTTTTTGGCTCTCGTGAGTCATATTTATTTCGTACAATTTATAAGAAAGGCAGCCGCAATTAGTAAGTTTTAAGTATTTCATAATATTTAACTCATTCAGTAGAACAAAATGCATTAATATTTTTTTTTTAAATAAACATTTTGCACGTTTTAGTCGTGTACTTTCGCGTGTTTTTGGAGGACACTGCTTCTAGATATTTAAATATTTATTTATTTGATATCTTAACTCTTAAAAGACTCTGCTAAAAAATCTCTCTGTTACGTCATGTTAAAGTAAAACGTCAACAGTCTTTATATATTTAAAATATTTTTAAATATGGGTACAAGGTAATGATTTAAAATATAATGCTATGTTTAGAATAAAGATGACTCTTTAAAAGCTAAAAAAAAATTAAATAAAAGAAAATTGAGGAAGAAATAATACGTTGTTAGACAAAAAAAACTTTAAATGCGATTATCTCGGAACTTGTTTTAATGACTTAATGCATTATTTCAGTAAAGCCACGATATATCAAGTCTTGTATTTCATGTAGGTACTCAATTTCTGTAAATTGGTTTCCCGTAAACGGGAAATTTATAACAACACTCTATCATTGGTTGATTTAAAAGTAATCTTGACGTGATTCAAAGTAGTTAATTTGTATTAAAACCTTTTTTTTCATACATTTTAAACAAAATTTGCAGTAGTGCTCTAATTTTTACCGCGCGTAAGAAAACATTTTTTGTATCCAATTCACCCTAACGCTAAACTTTCTAGGATATTTTTATGTACTAATTTAAAATAATATATTTTTAAAAAAAGTTAAAAAAATTAAATCAGTTAAGTTTTTGAACATAATACAAATTATGCTATTAAAAGTAGCATAGAAAAGATATTTGAAGTGAAACTCACACCAATATTATAAATCTCAATGTGCGATCTACATAGGGTCAAAGCACCAGTAAATGACCACCCCCCAGTAAATGACCATTGGTTAATAAAACACAATATAATAAGAATTGCTACATGTGTCCAGTCAAAAAACTTTTAACACTAGAAACTAGGACCAAAGCAGTAGGCGGACACATCTTTTGGTAAGAAACAAATCTATCAATTTTGAACTGTGAGTTGTCAAAAGGTAATGGCGCGTCTTCCCGTTATTGTTCTGAGATTGATAGTGTTTTTATAAGAAACGGTGTGATAAGTGTTTTATTTGATGCTATTTTTATTAATATTTATTATATTTATATTTATTTATGCAATTCTTTGAATATATCCATATTCTAATGTGTTAGGGTGTTTTATAATGTTATGATGTAACTAAATCTGAGTATTATTTTTACTGGGGTAGTAGTGGTCATTCCCTGCTATTTTTTTAGAGTATTATTAATTATAATTGTAATACTCGTATTTCAACAAAAAAGTAAAAGTACTTAGAAAAATTAATGTGTTTTTTATTGTTTTATTTTTTTGTACGCTTAAACAATGAAATTTATACCTTTAATGTGAAACGTTCATTCATTGGTGCTTTGACCCTACATTGCAAAATTCGTTTTCTTCCAGATTTGACTGCCGCACTCCGCTGGCGCCGCTTTGTAAAGATACCAATTGGCATTGTGGATATTGATTGAAATTATAGTTTTAAAGTGGTCTTTACTGGATGTTACTTTATTTTAACGAAACAATTACCGTATCGCGTATCGTGTGTGCTGGTTTTGATCCGCTGTGAAAATTTCCATACTTACATTTGACGGTAGATAAATGTGAATCTGAACGGATGTTAACATTTCTAAGCGTGCAATTCAAGTTGATCAACATGAATTATTTAAGTATGCAAGATTAGTTGTATCCGCTTTGCTGTTCCGTCAATTAAGTCGTAGCGTTGATCATCTACTCTCGGGCGGCCCGGCGGCAGAGCTGTCAGACTTCAAAAAAACAGACTAGCCTCTAGCCTAGTCGAAAAGGATTTCTCTTGATTATGAAAATAACGTTTATTATTACATTTTATTTAATTTTGAAATAACAAAGCGTTTTCGAAAATATTGACATATTATGTATTAATTTTATAAGCCAGTCAGTTTTTACCCATATATGTGTTTACAAACTGTGTATTATGTAAATTTAAAAAATATATATATAAAATAAAAATAATCGTTGTAGTTTGCTGATTTCAGGTTCATACGCTTGTTCGTGAATAATTTACGTAATTAAAATATTGGAAAATAAAACATTAAATTTAATACTCAGCAACAATATTTTGAGTTTGTCCAAATTTTTGTAGACAAGGAATGGATTCAACTCTAGGGAGAGCTGTTTATATTAACATATTGCAACAGAAATGAAGAATATTTAAGAGAAGGTAATATAGATGTCTAGGCATCTACATGGCTTAAGACCTGTCAATGGCTGGTTTAAGTGGCCACTTTACACACTGTGTAACATTCACCATTTTGCTTATATTTGAACATCTATATTCCTTCAATTCTTTCATCTGTTGATGTTTGTGAAGTTAAAGAGCTGAAACCTTTATTTATGCGGGTGAGATTCATTCGGCTGGACCTATTTTTACAATTCTTCCATTTACAGTGAAAGCGCTTCCGCCACATACCTGAAAGCCGTTTTAAAGACGGAGGGTCTTCCTATCGGCTTCGCCAATGATAAAAAGATTTTATTTTGTCAAAAATTGAGTAACTTAACCTATCGATAGTTAATAATGGAGGTGAGATTTATTTGAATTATTAAAACTACTACGAAACGCCAATATTTTAATTCATCAATTCTTTTTACACCAGATGTGGATAACCAACATATTAAACCTAATTATTATCTAAATCCTGTCCAAAATTCAAAAAAAAGTTTGAGTTTAATATGGATTTGAATTAAAACTAATGTCTGAGCACCCGATGACAAACTATTATTTAATATTTTAGAGATATTTATTTATTTATTTAATTTTACAATACGCCCAAGGGGCATTTACAAAAAATATACAGGTAAGTACAAACATAGTGCGTAAAAATTTAAAAGATAAACAATGCTTTTTTGTATACATTTAGAAACAATAAGAAGCATACTGCCATGCAAAATAAAAAGAGAAACTTTAAAAAAGAAAAAAAAATAATTAAATGGATAAAATTAAAATAATTGAATTAAAAAGAAAATTGTAAATAACTTGTAAAGAATTCAAACAAAAAAAATAAATACATTTTCATATACTTATAAGTATAAAAAAAAAATGGTATCAACAAATTATTGTTAAAAACAAATAACGAAAATCAGTTAACAGTAAGTATATATGTGATAATAATATCATAAACGGTACACAAAAATATTTGATAAATATGTAAATAAAATTACATTGTATAAAGTTTATATTTGAAGCACTAACTTTGTGGTTATTCATTATAATAAAATAAATAAAACAACTTAGTTACGCAAACCTTCACAAAGAAGCTTGTTTGCTTTGAAACCAGTCGGTGAAAAATAAAAATTAGTGGTTAAAAACAGTTTTACTTATTTTATTAAAATTACATTGTTTTATGAACATTTTTTTATTAACACAACCAACTAGATTCAGCAACTACCCGTTGCCGTCTTCAGGGTTATAGAATAAGTCGATAAAGGGTTTAAAAATATCTCAATAATAAATAAATAAAGTTGTTATTGTGCTACAAATATCCAAGATATATTATTTAATAGTTTATCGGGGAAAAAAATGTTTTTATTATTTTCTTTAATGTAATAACGTGTGTATTTTAGTGAAAAAAGACGATGTTAAAAAAGGTAGTTGGTTTATGATTATGATAAAATTATAAATAAACTTATCACTGAAACTTCTTGGTTTAGTTTTACTTTTTATTATTTTGACCAACGAGCGCTTTCGCCTAAGTAGGCATCTTCAAGACTGGTGAATTGTTTACAACATTTACAGTTTTTATACTATTCTTAACATATTTTAGAGATAAAAATAGTAAAAAAACTGTAAATGTTGTAAACAATTCACCAGTTTTGAAGATGCCTACTTAGGCAAAAGCGCTCGTTAGTCAAAATAATAAAAAGTGAAACTAAACCAAGAAGTTTCATTGATAAGTTTATTTATAATTTTATCATAATCATTGCCTATGGAGTTTTATCAAGAAATATCAACAAAAAACATAAATATTATTAAAAGTAGTTGGTTTGTTTAAATGGGAAAGGATCACTGTATGAATAACAGGTAAATGACCAAAATGTATGTATAGATAAATGTATATGTAGGTACAATGTACATATAATGTAAAAGAAATAAAAATAAAAAGTAACATAATATATGAAAATATATGTAGTATAATGTGTATAAACGTAATATTTATTTATAAATTATAATTTTGTTTATTTTTTTTATTTATTTAGACGCCTTTTAGGCTTTTACATGTTTTACATACATATATACAAATAAAGACAGATATGTATTTTACAAGGAAGTAGCAAAAAATACATAAAGATTTTTAGAAGAAAAAGAAAAATATCAAAAATATCACCTTTACATATTAATATAAAAGTGGAAAGAACAGAAGTGCATTTTTAAATATGAAGACAGAAATGCATTTTACACAAAGAAAGGAGCAAAAATAAAAATGAACTAAGAAGAGAAAGAAAAATAAAAATTAAATAAAAAAAATAAAAAAAATCATTACATATTAGTAGAAAATATATGACGATACATAATAATACATACATATATTGCGGATACGTGAGTGTGAATATACTTATATGTATAAATGTATGTGTGTATGTATGTGTGTGTGGATGTGCATGTATCTCGAGTCGAGGCAAGTTTACAGGTATGGGTTGTGTCATTATAAACTGTGTCTCTATAATCGAATAATGTATGAATAATGTTATTACTAAATAAAAATAACGTCTCTTTACTTAATTCATTGCTTTAAAATAATAATTTAACTTTGTAAATCGAGGACCTAATGCATTTCATTCCTTTTTGGGACTAAAATGTTATTCCAATGGAAACATTTACTTGTATAAAATATATTTACGACATTGTACACTAGCATAATAATTTTAAAAGCAATATTTTCGCAATTTTAACAAATAAACTGTATTTTTTCATTTAATTGCAATTTCAAAACCAACCATTTTCCATCCCCAAGATAATTTTGTTGTACTGAGAAATTTTTATCCTGTACTGATTTAAATCATAGACAAACCAAAAATGTTAATTTATAATACCAGTTTGTTGTGGTTTGTAGTTCATGTTCAATATGAATAAATTGATTTAAAATACTTTTAACAAAAAAATAAAAAGGAAAATAAATATTTGGGCCCTTGTAGTTAGAAAAATACTTGAATTTTGAGGCATTTTAATATAGTCGGAAATTACTTAGGAAATAGGAATAAAGTTGTACCGGGTGTTTTAGTTTAATCAAAAAATTATAAAGTTTGATGTTTTTGAAAACACTAAGACTGATGTAGATGATAATGTTTTTAAAATACTCAATAATATAACAAAGAAAAGAATAGTAGAACCCTGTATAAAAATGAGTTTTTCTTTCGTAATTTGAATGTTACGCGTTTCTGCTATAAGATGTAAATTTTTAAAATTAAATTTCAATTTTAAAAAAAAATATATTTTAGCTTTTTAAATTAATGACAAAATGGTAAATAATACTAATACATTTTACTTTATAAAAATAATACTTAATAAGTTTGGATGTTTTTTTGGTTGTTGGAATCTTTCGCTTTTCTGTTGTAATACTTTTATTGATTTTTCTTAAAATTCAATAAAAAAATAGTTTTAACTTTCCTTTTTTAAGACAAAATGGTACACAATACATTAAATATTAAGAAAATAATGCTTTTTTTTTCAGAGAAGAATGTTTTTTTTAAAAATTTTGATGTTTTTCAAAAATAGTGGATTTTACTTTTTTATTTTTAAGAAAAAATTGTACATAGTACAATTAATTATGATAAAGATAATACTAGATTTGTTTATATAAAATAATATAATTATGTATTAAAAACACAAAAAGCTTGTTCGTTCAATACATCGCATATATAATACTTAAATTTCGATTAAAAATATTGTGTTAGCAATATTAGAAAAATCAAAATACACATTATGCTTTTATTTACCTTTTTATTTCAAGACTAGGTGAATGTAATGAAGGCGATTTTACAGAAAAGGTCATAAAAGTTCTTCATTGAATTTATAATTTGGTTCAAAAACACAAATAGTAAGCAAATAAATTAAATGCAATTTAAAAAAAAGCGTTCATGCTTTAACGTTGTAAAAACGTCTCACACACATACATTTGGCCCTTAAAAAGCCAATTGAATTTCGCTGAAATTCTAGTTCGGTTGAAAGAAATGAAATATGGAAAGAGGTTTTAGTGCACTTAAAAAAAAGTGCTCGTACTTTAAGGTTGTTAGAACGTCCGATATTTTTAGTTTGTCCCTTTTGAAGGTACTTGAATCTTGACTCGACGGCTACGAATAAGGCTTAAGTAGCAGAATTTAAAGCCTTCAAGACACACAACGCACAAAGGGCGTCAAGTCAGCGGAAAGCCCCCCCGGGGGATGAAAGGGATACACTTATCCGTTCTATCCGCGGTCGAAAGAGACGGATGGACGAAAAAGCGTCGGTTTTCCGGCGCTCGGCGTCGGGCGTGATCGATGCGGCTCGTTCGTCGTTTCTATGGCGACGTTTCCGGTGGGAAGCGCCTCGCGCGGCAATCTGCCGTACTAGGATTAACCCCGAATTGTCGACAATAATTACACCACTTTGCTTTAAATCCTCCACTGGTTGAGGGACCCGAGGTGTCTACAAATAAATCAATGCATTCATCGTTTCATTTTACAAAAGTCGCCATTAAAAGTTATTAATAATAATAAAAAAGTATAAAAAATAAACAGGTTAATTGAAATCTGTTAAAAGCGATGTTTTTATAACTGAGGCCAATCATATGTATATTGTCAATAAAGTCAAACTGTTTTTAAAATTTCATCATCATCATCATCATTCCCTATCCGCACCTGATGGTGCAAAGGGCAATACATGGCTACACCAATCACAGCGTATCTTAATCATTTTTGTTACATGAAGGTGAGATGATCAGTCTTATGCTTCGAGGACCAACCCAGGGACTGTGAAATATTTTAGTGTGAAAACAACCTACTAAATAAATATTTTATATTGACCCTTTCGGTTAATGAGACCTCTTGTATGGTAATCAAATGCGCTAACCTATACGCTACGAGGCCGACAAATAAAAAATAAAAATAGGGTCTAAATTTATTTTTAAATATGGAAATCCGATTGTGTCAAACTATTCGTAAGTAAGATAATTAAATTTCTGAAAATCACACGATTGTCTTACATAAAGCGAAATTAAAATGCCACAAAGTGAAAAAGTAATTTTTTATCATTTTGATATTTTTATTTTATTTGTAAAGATTAAATAAAGATTAGCATTGTTTAGCAATCATAAAATTGGTGTAGCAATTATATCGATTTGAACCGAATCCTCACCTCGTGCCTGGTATCCAAACTCCGTGACCACTACATTATGAAACAAACAAAGTGCTTTAATAGGGAAATAAATGTAACATTTTCTCGATGGCTTAATTTTAAAGTCAAATATTATGTTTGCATTCCGTGAGTATAAACAAAAAACCGCCGGAACTGTTTTCTGTTCTACACCAGTTTTGCATGCCGTTTATTATTTCCTCTCTTAAAGAAAAACTCTACAGGATTTTTAAGAAGTATCGGAAAACATATTTTTTTAAAGAATACTGGCAAAATGTAAGAACTGATATCCATGTTTATATAATAACTTTTATAATTATTTTTTCTATCCTTAATCGTTTAGAAAACAAACAAAAATTACAATTTTAATCTGTCTGCCGATTAATGATGGCTGTAATAATAGTAAAAATAGTGTATTTGCTTTAAAATTGTTACTTTTAGCAAATAATCCACATGGGACATTTAGTTCACGCAAGTAGTAAATGAAACATTGCTATAAAAGTAAATTATATTGTAAAATTATTTGAAAAATATTTGGAAGCAGTATTTTTCAAACAAAAATAGCATATCTTCATTTATTCATAAGTATATATTTTAGCATCTTTTGAGTATCTTGGATTTTATTTTTTAGGGAGTTAGAAAAATATTAATCGATTATTATTTAAATCTGTTTTTAAAAATCGGTGTTTTTAATTAAATAATATGCAAAAATTCTACTCGAAAAATCTTGTATTGTTTAATTTCATTTAAAAAGTCAGTACATAAATACCACGAACTAGTAATGTACCTTATAATAACATTTTTTTTGGCGATATTTAAAATTATTAAAATCCCGTTTTACTGTTTGTTGTGTGTATTAGTATAACAAAACCTAGTATACCACAATACTTTAAATACTTATTTTGTACTATGTTTATAAAATTCATTATGATTGTAGTTACAAGTACAGAAATCGACTAATAGCCATAAATATCGTTAATGAAATCTGTGTAACTATAATATTTGTCAAATTTATTTAATAAATAGACTCTTTTATGTACCACAAGCTAAACTGAATGATATAGTAATTTATTTAATTTATTTGTAATTTGTGTTTGAATGTTTTTTTTTGTTAATTAGTTCTTCATTTTTGATTATATTTTTTATGAAGACGTAGTAAAATTTGTTTTAAAAATTTACACGACTATGTGGGCCTGAACTGTAAAATTGCAAACAACATTATTAAGTTAACAATAAAACACAAAATTAAATATTGATCTCACTAGGCTGCGACCAGTCTAAGACCGATTAATGTAACAAAATTAATGAATAATTTCAATACGTTACAGTTGTCCTACTGATGCAGTTTATTATGTGCTATTCGTATGCTATGAAGAGAAGTTATTATTTAAATTTACTGGTTTATGCCATAATCTAATCGATAGATAATTTATCCCCATAAGATAAATAAGGTACCCAGTATCTAATTATCGAATTAATATTTGAGGTATAATATAAATGAACGTTTTGTGTTAGACTGTACGTGTGTGTATTGCATGTTAGGTCGTTATTTCTACAATTTAACAAATGAATAACACCATATTTAAAGGTTCTCTTTTGCATTAGGCGTGTATATTTACGGAATGTTGGCGAAACAGGTGTTTGTTAAATTGATTTAAGTTTTTTCACCTCTGCTTGAGCAAAAACACTAAAAATTTCACCGGTTAATTCAAATCAGCACGCAATTTCCTTGCAAAGGATAGGACGCCAAATCCTTTTATATTTACGCCAGCTGGAATTTTGATTTTCCCGATAATTCCAAATATGATGATGTGCACAGACGAAAGAAGAAAGAATGATAATTCACATTGGTACTTCGGATCAAATTAAGTGGAAACAAACCTTGTTTCGGTGATCAAAGAAAATGAGCTAAAATCAAATTTCAAATCAAATTTCAAACCAAATTTAAAAACTTTAAGTAATTCATTGACTGTTATCATGACAAGGAATGTATTATAATTTATTAAAAGTAATAAACTTTAGAGTTTGAGTTTTGTTTTTTGATCAACTTTTGTTCCGATATTTTTTTTATATGTACATTTATATTTGAAATTTAAAATACATTGACACCCACAGATGAAGCGTTTTGTCTATAAATAGAAATAAGTGACCTCTGCGGTGTAACGAAAGCATACATTTAGGTTCCGGGTACGATTCCCGGTGAGATCACATAACATTAATGTGATTTTTCTTAAGGTTATTTTTCTGTTATTTATTAAAAATGAAAGTAAATAACTGACTGGATTAAGTAAATAATAGTGAGTTTATTTTTTTAAAATGGAATGATCCGCTAAGCTTCGTAGAAAACTGATAAAAATACACCACAACACACAAACCAATTGAAAAAAAAAATATTTCTTGGATTTTCTTGTGACTGGCAGGAATAAGGCTTGCGACGCCAGTTTTACAGTTGGCCATCTAATCAACTTTGTCACGGCGCTTGTCAGTATAAATTAGAAAACCAAAGCAAATAACTGCTCAAAATTCCACGTAATTTATTTCAAATTTTATAAAAATATGACCTCATGATTGTACGTTACGGTTCCTTAGGATTGGTTTACAACAAACACTGGCATCTTCTTCTTTATCCATTCACATCCTCAGCGGCTCTTTCCAACTGGTTGTTCAAATCTTCATCAATATTTAAACAACATACTTTTCGTCATTTACCTCTACGGTTGTGGCCCTTTACCGTTCCTTCCAATATTATATGTAACAGAGCGCAAATTGTTGCCGATTAAATTAACATATTTTTTTCCTAATGTAACCGATGTTAATTACAATAAATACGAGTTGAGTAAAAGATTACCCTCCCCTGAGGAAATGGAACGGAGTTGTGACGAATCGAAAGTGAGAGTACCAGAGTTCAGGATTTAGTTAGGAGAAATGGTATGGGCGGGGGTGGCAGGGGAATGCTCGAGAGAAGTCATAATTAAATCGGCGAGCCCCCCTCGACAGCCGCTCTCCGCCCCTCGCGCGAATGCTCACTCTAAGCTTATTTCCGTCGCACAGCCTGCGCTATATTAATTTTAAATTAAACTGGGATAACGTACATTACAGACGGCGCTGAAGCAAGTGCACTCTTATTACTAAATAATATGAACTGAAAGGACGTTGGATGCCTTCGCAGACAGACCAATCAGGCCGTGGCCCAAGTTAACATTTTTAATTTCTACCTTTCCTGTCGCCTTTGTAGCGATTTATATTTCCTGGAGTGAATAAACTCGGAATATTCCCTACGAATATCTGATTTTAATTTTATTTTTACGGGAAAAACATTTTTCACCAGAAGTAAACACTTCTTAAGCCAATTAAGTTGGTATTGAAAAGAAAACGGTGCGCATTTCAGTAACTTAAAATAATTTTCTGTTTTAAAATGGCCACGCCTAAACCAATTTTAAAAAAAAAGATTATTTCATCATTTAATTCAAGTTAACTTGTTTATTGCGTTAACAACGACATCTCGTTTATTTAATATGTTGTTTTAGAAGTTACATAAAGTCAATGCACCTACTTTGAATCAGAAGATTATATATTTTATTTCTTACGCATTTAACGAAGCATACGGCATTGTATAAAGCAAATTTCAGCGTTTATAAAAAATTTGTTCCACCGTTGTTTTAGGTAGCATTTTAACAGACTAAAATTTTGTAGCAAAACCCGCTTCTATAAACAAAATAGCTAAACACTATGTTATATTGTGGACATTGTTCATTTACTGTTATTTCAATTTAAAAATGTTGTTTGTTTAAGTCCTGATATTGGAGTAAACGCAGTAAAAATCGTAATTTAAAAAAAGAACTTAAAGTTGTCTTTTGTCTGATATTCTGATATGTCTGGTATTCTTGAGTGCTGTTTAAGGTTAATTTTTGATTTGTCTCCAATGTAAAGTATTTTTGACCATTGTCTTGTATAATATTTGTGTATGTTAGCATTTCTAGTTAATGTTATATTATCGTCTTGTATGTGCTAATTCAATTTTGTGAACATAGAATTAAGAAAGGTCCAGAAGGAGCGTAGAATCATATTTGAATAAATCGGACTGTGTCTAATAATTACCCCACTATGCCTCACTTTCGCCGCGCGCATTCGTGATGCCGCCGCGTAATGTTGCACTATGGGAAAAAAATATAATTTTAACACAAATGTAAGGTAAAAAAAAAAGCAATCTCTTAATTTCTCTAAAATTTTATTGTGCATGCGGAAATAATTATTGACACAACAGAGTAAATAAGTAAAGGGTAATTTAATAATTGTAATTAAAATAATGAACTTTAAACTTAAAATTTAAAACAAATTATATTTAACATAAGACGAATATTCTTATATCATGTTAATTAATATTTGATGTTTTAAAGATAATGTCGGTCAAATGTCCACGATAGAACTGTTTAATCCGAGATCCGATTGTTATTAGTTATCTCATTAGATGAGCAAAGTAGGGTAAAAAAAATACTACCCTGGCAACATTAATAAATGTTCATTTTGTTTCTTCGACAATCTGACAGATGGAAAAAGAATTCAATTTTTAAGTAATGCATTTGTTGCATACACATTCATTTGCTAATTACATATAAAATGTGATTGCATCCTGTTTCTTTAAGATCCTAGTAGTATTTCTACACTTTAAAAGGACACAACACGGCAAAGTTGAATTCAAATCAGAAGTTGCGTACTGAGCGACGTCTACGAAGAAACTAATGGGTCAAAACGTAAACCTACTCATTTATGAGTAGTTTAGTCGCCTTCATTTTGATCTGCGTGTGCCGTTTATGGACTATTCTTAATGTTTGTGAACAATTTTTCGTCTTAACTTTCGTCAAGTATTTAAATTCAAACTAGTGTATTTTTTTGTATATTTCAGTTTTAGGGGTCAAATAGGATAAGTTGTTTATTTATTATTATTTTTTGTTGTCTTTATATACTGGTTATATCTGTCTTGTTACCAGTTCCGCAAGAATAACCAATTGTTATTTAATAATGATGTTTAATTATTAGAGATTTGAATTACTAAGTTTATATATAGATCTAATCAATGTAAATATTTACAATATAAGTGGGAAACAAAAAATACTTGATTTATCTCTATGATAAAATCAGTGACTCACCAAATATGACGTCGTTTTCAGATAAACTTTTTGATTGCTTTTCCGGCCGCCCCAGGGCCTAATATAATATGTCTACCGTTTGGTTGTCTCTGGCAACATGACGCAATTAAATATCCAATATAATTGGTAAAAAAATTGCTGTTTCTTTTTACATATAAAACCATCCCATTTTAAGTTTTACTTTTATATAATTATTGCAATACTCATTATAAAACCAATTTTATCTTAGAATTGAGTCATGTTAGATGAAGACTAACTTAACCAACATACACTACCTATTCATGTTAAAATACTCTAGTGTTATAAATTCTCGGGAAATTAAGCAATAAGTAAAAAAAAATATGAAGAATAAATTATTTTTTTAATATCTGAAAATTGTTGGTTATTTAATCATCATCATTCTCTTTCAGTGCTTAAGAGTGCATGGGGCACTGTAAGTACACCAATTTCAGCGTATCTCAATTTTTTTACTTGAAGGTAAGATGATCAGTCTTACGCTTCAGGTACCAGTCCAAGGACTATGAAATATTCTAGTGTGAAAACACCCCTTTTAATAAATGTTTCATATCAACCATGTCGGGAATCGAACCCGAGACCTCTTGCATGGTAGGCAAATGCACTGACCATTTCACCATAAGGCTGAGTTGGTTTTTTACTTGGACAATTATTTTATTGAAAAATATAAGATTACTTTAAAAATGAGTTAAATTCAGTACAAGTAACAAAAATATTTTATAATAAAATGATGACAATGATAAAGGGTATTCAGTGCTGTAAAGTCACCATTTTAATGATTCCTCCTGGCTTTTTGTGGTGTAAACAAAAAAATTAAAATAAAATGTCAATGTTTAAACCAATTTTTTTAAGAGCAGGGAAATTTTCCGAAGCATTAGAAGAAAAGACAATATTTCAATTGTTTATTTATAAAAGCATTAAAAAAAAATTACTATCCGCTATTTCTCCACGTATTATTGTTATATGAAGTCGTATAATAACAACAAAAGAACAAACAGAAGTAGAACTTAGAATATAATAAACGAGAATTCACACTAAATTAAACGTAGTACAACATACTTATATTAAATCGGTTTGTGTACTTATATTTATATACTTATATTAAATCGGTTCGTGATTTTGACCGGCATCTTACCTTCACGTAACAGATGAACAAAATACCCTGCATTTGGTTTGAAAATTCAGTTCCTTATGCGTCATTAGGTGCGTAAAGGGGAATTATGATGATATTGATTATTATTAGTAAAATTAGTAATTGAGCAACAATGCTTTGAGTATGTCAAAATTGTTAGAAACATGATAAAGGTTTCAGCTCTCTTTGGTTCAGTTCACTGCCGAAAAAATCAGCGTTAATTACAAGTAAAGCTTAGTATTATTATAATCGGTTTGCAAAACAGTGAAAAAGGTAAAAAAGATACAAAAAAAATTTATATAAAAGCAAACATATTAGGCACTGTCTATTCTCACTAGGTATAGTAAATACTTTACAAAACTCAACAGAAGGAAGAGTTGAGGAAATGTGGACCGTTAAACATAGGCAGAATGGTGAATGTTACATAGTGTGTAAATTGGCCACTTAAACCAGCCAATTATAGGTCATAAATGTAAATACCTAAACTTCCATATTTCTTCTAAAAAATGTTTTCCCTATGTTGCAACAAATCGAGTGATTGAAATTATCAAATAATAAAGACGTTTTACATTACTGATGTCTGTCCACAAAAAGCTTCCAGGTTTTTCTGTTAGCAGCAATCATGTATACTTTTATATCAAAATGAAAAACTCTGAGTTTTTTAGTTTTGAATTGTTTGCAAAAAATAAAATTCTATGAGCTGGAGACTAAACTGCCTGACTGACTGCCTGACTGACTGCTTGACTGGCTGACTGCCTTACTGCTTGACTGACTGCCTGCCTGACTGACTGACTGCCTGACTGACTGTTTGACTGTCTGACTGACTGCCTGACTGACTGCCTGATAGACGGCTTGACTGCCTGACTGACTGCTTGACTGACTACCTGACCGACTGCCTGACTGATTGCTTGACCGACTACCTCGTTTGACTGAACGCACTCCATTACCAAGAGTCGGTTCGATATTAGCATATGTTGGACGATATAGTAACTGAACCTTCTTATCCGTTAATATTTGTAAAAACTTTATTGTAAAAAGGGATTAAAATTATAAAATACGACCCGCTGGGAAAATATTTGTGTCGGTGGATATCACAATCGATAAAATCCATTTTTGGTTACATAATACTTTTAACAATATTTTGAGTTTGTCCAAAGTTTTGTAGACAATATTTTTAATGAAAAACTATTAAAATATTAGGAAAGATTCAATGTTTTTCCGTAGAAATTCAAGTTTAAAATTTATTTTTATCGAAATCAACAAGATCTATACCATGTTTTATTTCAAAACCAGCAACACCCAATCTGGCATGTATTGAAAAAATAAGAATTGAGTTTATACCAATACAAAAAACTTAAATAACAAAGGAATAATTAGGCTTTTAATATGGTTATCTACCCGACTTAAGTAAATTGTTTTAAATGAAGTATTCAAAAAAGGAAAAAAAAACGTTTGAAAAGAATTGGACAAGGGAATATGGTAGATTATACATTTACAGGGTTAATGACCTCTCATTGGTTGCTTTATGTTAATTAAATTGAACACTTCGTGAAATTTACCATTCTTCCTATGTTTAAACACAAATTTTACTATTACATCTATTGGATTTGTGAGATTTCCCTATAAAGATTAGCGTTTACTCAAAATAGTAGAAAAAAAAATCAATAAATGCCTGGGCATTTTTGCTGTCATTAAAACTTCAGTCTGACGATATCGCTCACGTCGAAATCCGTTCAAGGTAAAAAAAATGTGGTTAAAACTGAAAAACTCGAGTAAAGTACATTCAAATCTTTAATAACCTTTGAGTTATGTGTGAGTAACAATAATTTATTATTTACTTAATTATTTACAGACTTGTTCAGTCCATTAAAAAATGGCAAACACATTTCCTTGTATAACAATAAATTTAATGTAAAGATTTACGAACACTGTTATTAAAAAAAATATATTATTTATCAAAAGCATACAAAAGTTAACATATAAATCATCATATGCTAATGAACTGCATAAAGTGCAGTTCTCCAGTAGGTGCTTATAATTAAGTTCTAATATATATACATAATCTTATCTCTCAAATTCTATAAACATATAAAAACTCTTATTACTATGGAAAAAAAAAAATTCCCATGTACATCGAAGATAAAGAAATATAAAAAAATTGTCCAAACAAAAAAAAAAAATCAAAATAAAAAACCACGATATAAAAGTAAGATTTTCAGCTGACGTCTTTCTCTTGAGCCAGATAAGTTTTTTTTATTTTTTTATTTAATGGGAGCATATTATACATTTTTGGTATATTGTACTCTAGTGTTCTTTTCCCGTATTTGTAATTGAATTTAGGGAGAGCTAGTCCATCTACACTAGTGAACCGAGTATTATATACATGCTCCAAGAGTATGTATGCCGAGAAATCAGCTTGGACCATAATAAAGCTCTAACGGATAAAATATTTATAGATTTATACAATAAGGATATTGGAATATCGTGTCGCTGATAGTAGATTTAAAAAAAAAAAAAAATTAATGTTAACAAATTACAACATGGATGGAGAAAACTTTGTTGATTTAAGTGAAGTTAAAGAGTTCAAGAGTTTACTTCACTTAAATCAACAAATGGAAGAACTAAAGAAATATGGATTTTCAAACATAGGCAAAATGGTGAATGTTACACTGTGTGTAAAGTGGCTCCTTGAACCAGCCAATGACAGGCCATAAGCCCTGTAAATGCCTAGACTTCCATATTCCCTTATTTAAGGTATTCTCCATCCCTGTTGCGATTTGTAAATCTTTATGACTCTCGAGGGGGTGAAATCCAGTCTTTTGTCTACGAACATTTGGACAAACTCAAATATTGAATAATTAATGTTTAAATATATTTATGTTTATGTTTATACAAGGCATTTATGCCGTGTAGAAAAATAAAAATAAACTGAAATAAACATAATATAGGTACTTATTTTTGTAAATTTAAATTTGCACCGACCGACAGGCGCTAATCCAATAACATTGGATTATTCAATATTCGAACGTCTTGTACATTACTGATTATAAGGAATAAATATTTCGACAGACATCGTTAGATAGCATACCGTGAATTTGTAATACGGTTCTAGCTTGATTTTGGGAACGGGGACTCCTGTTGCGAGTGGGGGAGGGTGCGAGGTGGAGGGGCGGAGGACAACCCGGGCCGGACATGCCGGTTACCGGGATGGTTTTCCTATTATTTCCGAAAGGAGAATTTTCAATTCCTGTACGCAAGTGTGAGCCACAGTAGGAACACGACCGTGGGATATCATTCTTCCGGCAAAATGACTGCGGGATTCCTCGTCTCCGGTTCCATGCATCGGGTTGGCTAATATAGAATTAAGTGATTTGAGAAAAGTGAAATAAATCATCAATACACCTAATCATGTTTAATCTATTGATTTATATTTATTGTTCATTTTTTTATATTATCACTATTATCTGATTTTTTAAAGCATCATTTAATTAAAGAAAAACACGTGAAAAAAAGAAGGTCCTGCCTAAAAACAAGAATTTTCTATGTAGTCGCGACCTGAAATAATGAAACCCGGTATATTTTTTAACTGTGAAATAAATAAATAAATAACTTCTTTTCTTTAGTCAAACGATGTTACTATTGCTGATCTCCATAGCTAATCGTATCGTTAAAATTTTATGTTTTAATATTTTGAAGACATGTTTTTAAATACTGTTAGGTTTTTTTTATACCTCCACATACCCGAAACCGCTTTAAAGGCCGTGGGTCTTCCTATAGGTTCATGTACATTGTTGTGATTTTATAAATGTAATAACATCAGATTGGATTATTATTGTCATTTTATAAAAATTTCTTAACTTCGACGCCCTTACCGCTATAGTACCACCTTTGAAAACAAATATATCATGTGTGCATTCACCATTTTGCTTATGTTTGAACATTCATATTTCTTAATTTTTTGCATCTGTTAATTATAGTGAAATAGTAACGTGGCCACTTAAACCAGCCAACGACAGGTCATAAGCCCTGTAAATGCCTAGACTTCTATATTCCCTTCGCTTAAATGTTCTCCATCCCTATTGTGATGTGTTAATCTTAATGACTCCCTAAGGGGTGAAATCCACTTTTTGTCTGCAAACATTTAGACAAACTCAAAATATTTAAATGAAATTTATATTTAAAGTACCAATTTTATTCATTGTAATTTAAAAAAAATTTTTTTGTTTTTAACCACTTATATTTTATTTTTTTACCGACCCGTTTCAAAGCTTTGCAAGTTTCATTTTCAAGATATATTTAAATAACGAATTCTATCCTATTTTTTTTTATCGATGTTTACTAAACATTACATATGGAGCTAATAAATCAAGTATTTTTGTCTTGTAAGTATGAAAAGCGTAATGTGAGATGGATACTATCGTAAAAACTAGATCGGAATGGACTGAAGAAAATATTGTATATTAGGTTATTTATTAATTTTAAAATAATAAGCATAGAATTCGTTCGTAAGTTTACCTTGATAAAGAAGCTTGTATAGCTTTGAAACCGGACGGTAGAATAAAAAATCGGTTTGTTTTTATTTATTTTATTAATTATACATTATCTTTTTTTTGTGTAAAATTTAAACACAAATTAACTAAAAATCAACATTATACTATGAAGAGATACGAATTGTTCATGGTGTCAACGATACTTTTTTTCAGAGTTATGGTTTTATTATGTACTCGTATGTTTCTCAAAATTTATATATTTTTTACAAACGCATTGCAGAAAACGGTGCGTGGATAAAAAACACGTTATTTGGACGTGCTGGTGTTATTTTTCCTTGAAGAGCAGAATGATGGGAGAGTATGTAAAATATCCACCAACTTCTCAAGTGGTGAGTAGGGGATTTATGTGTGACGTTTGAATGTTCAGTGATTGCGCGTCTTATCCCTTACGTAAGTGTGCTAATACTATAGTCAACACATATTAGAGCAATGTATGTCTGAGTTGCCTATCGAGTGCCATGTATAAATTAAATATTGGGTGTCAACATAATTAAGGCCATTTTTTTATGTGAATACGAATGAACATCTCATGGTTCGATCTCGGTGCCATGTAAAATTTTGCCGCGACCGATATTTGTGTACTTTAGAGGTCCTAGTGAGTAAGAACTATGATGAGAACAGAATATCTCAAACTATATCTGGGTAGCCTGTTTTGTTGATTACTGGAATAGTTGCGAGGTGACGTCACAACGCTACACGTGAGAACTGATTTGGGCTTGTGTGGGCACGGGCGCTGAGTTCAGTTATATCTCCGGAATTATTGAATAATTTAAATGATCGAGGTGTATAGGCACAAAATTTTATTTATTATATCTGTAAATACCTAGATTTCTTTATTTTTCTTTATTTCGTTAATATATTCTTATATGTTTGTCGACCATATGGTTTAGTAGTCAGCACGTTTGCCTACCATGCAAGAGATTTCGGGTTCGATTTATGACATGGTAGACATAAAATAATTATGTAAAAAGCGGTTTTTACACTAAAATATATCACAGGCCCTGGACTGGCACCTAAAGCGTAAGACTAGATTCTCTTACCTTCATGTAACTGCGGAAACGGAATGATGATGATGATAATGATTTGTTAATATAATGTACTATTAACCTAAGGCAAACAATTTTTTTTTTGTATCATATCAAGGCTATAATTTTTTTTTGTTTTACAATTTTGAAATTATTCCACCCATGACGTCACGATTTGTCGTCGGTGAGTTGAGCTGACATTTATAAAGATTACCTCGTACGTATAAAAGCATCCTAAACATGGTTTTCTGGAAACCGGAAATCTATCACAACACACAATTGAATAGCTATTCTAAACAGCTGTTGACTAACATATAACGTTTTAAAGCAGTTCATTTTTATCAAAACATTAATTATTAACTTTTTCATACATTTTAGAGAAACTTTGCGGTACGATTAAATGTTATAATTTTTACCGCGCGTAAAATAAATAAATATATTTCTGATCGCACTGAGCTTTCTCATTGATCTAAGTGTTATGGGGTATTTTTCATAACTTCCTTCCATATCCTGTCTTTCCCACATGCAGAGAAGCTTCTCAAATAGAGGCTTAGCGAATGATACCTTCCAAAAAAAAAACTTTTTTTTAATTTCGTGTGATAATTAGTCCGCTTCGTGGTCTTCTGGTAACCGCATTTGCTTATCATGATAAGGGTCCCGGATCCAAGTGGGAAGGTGACTTTCATTGAAATCTACAGTTCAAAAGGGAGATCTACTGTTTTAAATTTAATCTTACTTAATGATAACCTTACTGATTTAATGGACGGCGGTCATCAGGTAGATGTTATCTACATTAATTACAGTAAATGCTTTGATCAAATCGATCACAAATCAGTATTGAAAAAATAACTAAAATCATTATTAGAGGCGACCTCTTTAGATGGTTTTCATCTTATATAGACAACAGATCACAAGCAAAGATTAATAATTGTAATTCTTGTTGGGTACGGGTTCCCAGCGGGGTGCCTCATGGGTCTCTTCTGGTACCTTTGCTCTTAATATATATTTTTAAGACCATGATGTATGTTTTCCTTTTTGCGCTTGCTTTGTTTTGCAAACGACATGAACATTCATTCAACAATCAAGACCGCAGCAGATGCTTCTTATCTGCAGTCAGATCTCGATAATCTGGAGGATTACTGCAACTCCACCTGCCCGGACCGTAATCCTTCAAGGATTTCGAAAGTTTTCAGTGTCGCAAATTAATTTTTTTACCGACTTATGTGTTTAAGGGTCAAAACCTTCAACGTTCATTATTTGGAAAGGATCTAGGTGTCTACCATGATAGTAAATTACTTTTCGATTGCCATGTTGACAGCATCATAAAAAAGTTTATACGTGCCCTTGGCTTTGTGTCATTCACCATGGCAAAGACACTCAAATCATTTACTGTATATTGGTGTGAAGCAACTTAGAATGTGCATCACTAATATGGAATCTTATGTACAATGTGCAGATATCACGCATTGAAAATACGTAAAAGAAATTTGTCAAGTACATGCGTTTCCGGTTAAACTTGATTTGAAATCCAATCAATAAATTAAAATATGTCAAAAACATCACCTATTATTACCCCTGTAAAAACGTCGCAAAAAAGTTCATATAATTTACCTATGATAAATTGTTTCTGCTTTAATTGACTGTCCAGAATTACTATCTAAACTCTTTATTAATGTTTCTTAAAAAGTTCTTAAGAATAATCTTCTTCTTCATACTTGTCTTGTCTCATCTAATTATAGACAAAATTCATATTTATGGCGAACTTTTAATCATTTTAATGGAAAAACAAAATCATTAAACATATACTAATTTGCGGATAATAATAATGACGAGCAACGTTTGCTTTAGAAATAATTTTGTGGTGTTTTTTCCTTTATTTTCTTTTGGATTTAGTTCTTTGTTTATTTTATGTTTGAGAATATATTTTAACTTACTTACTACTTGTGAAGACCTGTAATTAGCTTTTTTGTTTTTATATATCATTTGATAAATGTAGCTGTTGGTTATGTGAATAAGTCATAATAAAACAAATTAAAGATTATGGTACCTGGACCGAATTTAAAGTGTAAAACTTATTTAAATAAGCTGCAATTTGTGTACTAATGTAGTGCCTTATTTTTGATAATGAATTAAGGCTTTTGTATGCTGATAAACATACATGTTTATATATTTTTCTTGTTGTTTTTATTTTTCGTCTTATACATCCATCTCTTGATATATTTTTTTTTTTGGTTTAACTTAACTCATTTTAATGTCATATTTTATATTGTAAAAAGAGCTTGTGCCGAACAATAAATAAATATATTTATTATGATTTTCTAAAAAAATATAAGATATTATCATAATTTTCCTTTTCGCACCCAGTGGTGCATAGGGCACTGCATTGGTGAAACAAATTAAAGGTATTATAATCATCTGTTTGATTTAGGTAAGGTTATCAGACTTATGCTTCAGGTGCTAGCCCAGGAACCATGGAATATCGCAGCTTAAGCAACGTTTTAAATCAATATTTTATGTCCACTTTATCAGGAAACGAACTTAGGACCTCAAGAATAGTAGACGAGTTCTTCAACCATTACAAAACGAGGCGGACTTATCTTCACTATAGGTATATCTTTATTCAGAATTTTCACCTGAGAGCAGCTGTCGAGTCGAAAACACTCGTCTAAGGTTCTGGTTCTATTTAATATACATTTCTTTATTTTGCATAAGCCTGCTTATTGTTGTTACAATTTTATGTATTTCAAAAAATATTTATATTTTGTATTATATGGATGCATAAATAAACAAATGCATTGTTAAAACCAACCTACTCACTACGTTAGTGGCATATACGTATTTTGACTTTTGCCGAATGAAAACGCTTCTTGAAAGAAAATATTGCGAGCTTTTCAACTGACTTGAAAGCTTTTAAGTCCGCATCTCCAGCTGTCAGTTCAGGCTGTGAGGGCTATAGAGATCGCGAGTCGGCTAGCACCCACACTGGGCGGGCGCTCTAATCGCAGCAATCATCCCCCCTACCCCCGCCCTAGCGGCAGTGGTGCTAATCACTACAATCTCCTTATGTACGCGGCGCATGCCTCACATACTGATGTCAGTCCGCACGAACAGGGGCGCAAAACCATCCTCCATTAAATTATATTAAGATTGCTATAATTAATCATGTAGGACACGGCACATGCACTGTTTAGATCATTACATGGAAAGGTAAAGTGATCAGTCTTATGCTTCAAGTACAGTCCCAGGACAGTGAAATATTGAAGTGTAAACGACCAATGAAACAAATATTTCACTACCACTAAACTCCCATCGATTTCCCTTTTCAAGATTTTTACCTGATAGTAGCCTTCGAGTCAAAAACACTCGTCCTGGGTTCAGGTTCGATTACAGATATAACTGTATTCTTCATCCACCTGGATACAGAGAGAAAAATAGTCGATGATAACTTGGTTTATATTTTCAGAAGTATCTGTCTTCAGGTGTAATTTTTTTTTATTATTATTATTTTTTTATTTTTTTTACATATATTATTTACAAAGAAATATAATTGCAAAAATACACTTTAGAAAAATACATCTTAAAATTAAGCTGTAATATAAATTGGAAAAAATGCCCACAAAGACTTCAGCGTCTGAGCGTGGGCCATTCTTTTTTTAATTATTCAAAAGTTTTTAGCTCATATATATGGTATGACATGACCATGAAAAGATAAGAAAATAAAAAGAAAAGAAAAACCAAACTAACATGTGCTGATATGACGAAAGCATAATTTATTTGCAGTAGGAATTTATTTTTTTTTTTTTTTTTTTTTTTAAATAATGTGTCTATCTGTTCCTTCCATGCTTATCCAAGACCTCAAACCTACTTTAAACTGTACCAGTGATTTAATGTTTTGTATTTTCTTAGTTAGAAGATTGAAGGATCTTAGACCTACATGTAAGGAGTGTCTTTGTGTGAACTTAGTTCTGCGTCCTGGAACTGACAGTACCCTATCGTATCTATTACTAATACAATTTAAATTATTACCAAACAATTTTCTATTCAAGTTAACATATTTCAGGCACTGACATAAATATAATTTTCTAAAACTAAAGACTCCACTCTCTGCTTATAATTTATTACTAGGAAATAATCTATGTTTAATAATTGGGTGGGTCTGATAAGTGTACCCGTTTGCGAAGCGTTGGCTTAAACTATGCAGCTCGCTTAGTATTAGATTATATAGGTATAGTCAGTCAATCTATGAGATCTTAACATAAAAATTAAAGCACTAAAATAATTGTTGATATGAATCTTATAAGTACGTAATATTTAAGAAAACCATTGTTAAAAATAAGAATATATTGAGAATATGATAATATGTTTGTAAAAAGTTTTCTATATCTGCTCTAATATCAATTAAAAAAGTTTGAAGCATTTCTTATTTTTGAAAAACGTTTCGTATATGGTCTTAAAAACAATGTTTTTTTTGACAATTTAAAATGATTTAAAAAAATCAAATAAAACTTAAATTGTTAAATATCTTTCTCGGTACGAGTTTTTCCGGAATACGTTGTTAATTCAATTACATAAAGTATTCTTATGAAGTATGAAATAAATGAAAACGAGGCCGAAATAAATAATAAACGACATAAGATTTATAAATATTTCAACAAGGAAGGAGAATTTGATTGAGAGGGGAACACGGAAGTTTATCATTCGTAAGGCTAATGACCTGTCGTTGGCGGGTTTTAGTCGGTTTGTTTGTTTGTTATTAGTACAACGTTCTTTAAAGTTAGTTCCTTTATTTAAACATGAAGTAAAAAATGCAAGATACAGTATTGATTTTAAAATGGCAAGAGTTTTGTAATATCTTAGTTTGGTCAAAGTATTTTAATTTAATAGTTAAAATACTAAATTGGCCCTTTCCCGTAAAAGAAGAGTGTTTTTTTGCGGCATTTGTGTTGCATCTTTGAACACCAAGGATGATGAAATTTTGCAATGAAAGGACCAGTTGCTATTTAAGAACTAAAAAATACCAACTTGATCAAAACATTTTAGGAATTGTCAGGGTACGGTGCGGCGATTTCTCTTTCAACCGATTTAAATGTTCATTTTTTAATTACTTTACGAGCGTAATTAACATTTCTGCAAAATTTTAGTGCCGTGTTATGAAAGCATTCATAAGAGTTGTGCTATTGTGAGTGCATTAACTTTTTTATTAGATTTTTTGGAGATATCAAAGACTAAATTTATGGAAAGACAACTTATGGACCTTTAATGCGCTAAAGAAGGTAATGCACCATTTTAAAATTCCATATTTATCGGGGAATATTGGTCAAAAACAACACAAATATCAGTCAATGGACACAACACTTCCATGATTGTGCTATTTTACCTTTTTCTATTCCACCTACTCCAGATGTCTGCCGTGAGGAACTGGTTCTGACAGTCTAGAAGAGGTAATGTAAAAATCAAAGGCGGCTTAGAAAACTATTTTGAAAATCAAGTACCAAAAATGTTTTGAGGACTAAATAAGTAAAATTGTATTTTAGATTTTCTTATTGAGCCCTGAAACTTTTTAATTAACGGGTTATCTTTGAAATTCTTCAAATAATAAATAAGATGAACACATTCTAGGTTTTTTTCCCTCTCGTTCTTACCCTCATGACTGAGGATAGTAGCTGCATTCTATCGCTCTTCTTATAGTCTGGCTCCAAGTTGTCCTGTTTTGGGCAGAGTGAAAGGGATCAATCATTAAAGACCCCAGCGTAGATTTTATTAAGTCCCTCCAACGGATAGGAAAGTGACCTCTGGATCACCTTCTCCCAACTCCGCCCATCACGAGTTTTTTTAGGCTGTGCGGGTCTCTCCTGGCGACGTGTCCAAAATTTTGTAAGATTGACCTGTAACACATTGTTGACAGTCGATCCAGAATCTTTAGCTTATTCAGTGTGGACAGATTAGTATGAATCGCAGTCCATGGAATCCGGCGCATTCTTCTTCAGCACAACGTTTCGAAGGCATCAATCTTTTTTTCTGACACTCAATGTTCATTTTCCTACTCCGTTTAGGAAGATGGAGAAGATCAGAGTTTTTACAAGATGGACTGTCCTATTTTTTGTAATGCTTTGATCCTTCCTTATCTTGACGAGTCTACCCATTGCGATCCGCCTTTTTATTTTCTTGTTACAATCAGTGTACTGAATGATAACGAAGTGTACTTTTCAAAATGATTTTAAATGTTTGATGGAGGAAGTTTATAGGCTTTTTTGATTTTCATTAGCTTGTTGTTACTTTGATTAATACTCAGATAAAGAAAGGAATCAATTAAATGATTTTAATGAAGCTGTTTCTAAGCATCAAAAAAACCTATGACGCTCGGGGTTGAAATGTTAAGCGTCCCTACATTACATGTCTTCGGTTCCCCCTTTGTACCACAAATGTCTATTCGTTAGATACCTACATAGTGGAAGGCACTTAAAGCGATTTAAGGTGTGATATAAGCGACAGAACTCCGTTATATGCTCGTTTGAATGTTCATGGGTGCGTTATCTAATATTATAAATTATTTGAAAACTCGTAAATACGACACAAACATTAATTTATGAATACGTAATCGAGAAATATATATCAGGTAATATTCAAATGATCCATTTAAAAATGTACATGGTCAAAAGCGATTCATATAAAACACTAGATTCAAAATAATTGTTATTCATCTAACAAACTATCATGCCGTTTCCAAAGAAGGGTAGGTAGAGAAGGTACAATGAAAAACCATTTCGGCATATTTATTTTCGAGAAAACGATGAATTAATTGACGCCTCTTTCTCAGTTTTCCAGTATTTTCTGACATGGTAAATCTATAAGCCGGTTTTTCGCTGTTCGTTCGCTCCACACGTCAATAGGGGTCTACCTAATATTATACGCCGGTTTCGGAATATCTAAAAAGTTAAAAAAATAACACGAAATTTTATAAACCTAAAGTTATAAGTTAACAACGGACGAGAATGACGATGATACGTTAAAGGGGATGCAATTCATAAGTCTACAAAGGAAATATACTCCGCAATAGATAATAAAAACAAATGGTTGGTAATTTTTCACGACCTTGAAAAAGCCTTTGTCACTGTGAACAAAAATATTTTATTTTTTTAAACAAATAAATGTCATAAATTACTAAGTAGACCCCTCTTTAAAAGGACACAAAATACAAAAATAGAACATGAAATTAGCTCGCAAAGAGAACAAAAATATGGTGTTCTACAAGGAACAATTTTGGATCCGCTATTATTTATTATATACTATACATAAATGAACTATGTTATTTGATTCAAAGTAGAAGGAGAAATATTATCATATGCTGATAACACTGCTATTATTGTTTATGATAAAACATGGAAGTCAACTTTAAATGACTATACAAAAAATTGGTTAGTTTAAATTAAGAACCTACCATGTATTTGCTCTTTCAAGTTTCAAACAATTTGTTGATTAAAATATATGATTAAAAATGTAATGTAGATGTCTTTAATGGGTTTTTCAAAATTAGTTTAGGGGAAAGCTATAAATATTTAGGTATACAAATAGACTAAAGGCTGAAATGGGAAAAACGTATAGCTAAATTAATAGACAAAATCAGATATTTATTAGTTTGCCAAAGATTGAAAAATATTTTAACCAAAGGAAAATTTGAACTTCAGACATACGCTCTAATTCAATCTTCAATTACATATTGTAATTACATGTTGAAGATTGCATTAGATATAATTGGATGGGGAGGAGTCTCGGAAAAGTATAGTCGCTCAGTAGAAATTGCACAGAGAAGCATAATTAAGATCATGTACAAAAAACAGACTATTTCCTAGTCATGAACTATACGTAGAGAGTGGATTTCTTAGTTTTCGAAAGTAATATTATTTCGTTGCCTGAAACAGAAAAAGAAAATTGTTAAACAATAATTTAGGATTAGTAACAGATCCGATAGTGTTCTGTCAGTTCCAGAATACAGAACCAAGTTTGCACATAGGCACTTGTTCCATGTTGGCTCATGATCCTTCTATCTTCTTCCTAAGGAAATGTAAAAAAATAAATGTTTGGTAATGCTTAAAGTAGGTTTGGATCTTGAATTAGAATGAAAAACACAGATAGAATGAAAAACACCTGTTCAAAAAAATATTTTATCGCAAATAAATATTGTTTTTGTAGATGTTTTTTTGAGTCATGTATGTGTTACAACAGCATACTGAAATTTCGTTTTTCATTTCTCACTTCATATTTTATTAGTCATCAGTATAAATTTGTTCATTCTGACTTTTTTTGATTTTCTGTTTTTTTGGTCTGTATAAAATTTTGGAAATTTTTCTTTTTGCTCTTAAACTCATGTACTCGTATCTCTGCATAAATGAGTTTCCTTAAAGCCTTGTTGTGTCGTATTATATTTATGTACGATAACTTAATTGTAACAATTTTATTTTAAAAATTGGGGTCGCGCTCATGCATTTTGTGTAAATTGCAGTCTCTTCATTAGTTGTTAAGGTATGTTTTTGGTAATGTGTATATTCTTTGCTCATAATATTTAACTAAAGGAAATTTGTAATGTACTGTACTTTGGAAAAATAAACAAATAAAACTAAAATGAAGGTTAGACAGTTAGGGAAAAAAAATATTTCACTGACGAGGCATTCCCCGTGAGGGAGGTTCAAAGGAAAATACAAAATATTCACACTATCAAGTTGTAGACAGTAAATGCTAGCGGAGGTAGAGAAGAGTAAGTTGCGTCCCCTTGTATATATTTAATTGTATTTTATTATTAAAAAAAAAAAAACAAATTGTTTTCTTATACCCTGAATTTTATTAATACTGATGTATTCGGTACCTCGCGCAAAGACAATAATTTACTGCCACCATTCTTTTATCTGGTCCCCACGATTCCTTTCTTAATTAAGTTAAGTTTTGGCCTTTCTTTTTGCACAGGTTCCGCCTGTTTTGTGCACCTATAGATAGTTATACTACAAATTCGCCTGGTAGATCGCATTTTGACAGCATTCAGCCTGTTTTTATATATTTTTTTGCCATCCATATTTCACTCTCATTTATAGAAAAGTTTGAAAAATCGTCGTGCGTGCTTAAGAGGACCTTCGAATATAGATTTAGCGATTATTTATGTAAAACAAAATTGCATGGAGCTCATTAGTGTCCATCTACCGCTACGGGGGAACGGGATGCCGGTTTTATACTATGTTTTTTTACTTTGTATAATTTGTGGAAACCTATTATTGGTCCTGAATATTTTTTCATTTATATTAACATTATAAATGTGAAAGTGTGTTTGTTTGTTCGTTTGTGTTCCCATCGCGTCTCAACAGAGCGAAAGATTGTCATTTTTATGCATTGAGATAGCTGGAGAGGTTAATAGTAAAACGAGATACTTGATTTTCATCCCGAAATAAAAAAATATATATTGTATCAACAACGACCAACTTTATTTGAAAATTAATAAATCGTAAGGTAGATGTCAAATAGAATCAATAAAAAATTAATTCTTTTATTTTTTTATATAATTGATTTGCTTTATCTATGGTTAGTTTGGTTTGCTATTTGATTTGGTTTTGTAGTAGGATATTATATTTGTGACCAGAATAACGATGTGACGTCACCATAGACTTACGGATCGTCGCAATTTTTTCATAGCAATAAGTCGAAGATCGGCAATCGATACAGGCTAATTTATATCCTGAAAAAATATATTATTCTTCCGGATTTTTTTTATTGCTAAGCGACAAATCTAGTTTATGACCTAGGTAATTTCTCCCAAATACCACATGAGCGATACCGCGGGTAAAAGTTAGTGTGTAGATGTAGAATATGGAGAACTGTTGATTTTCCAAATAAAATATTATTTTAATAAAAACATATAACACGTTTATGTACATAAAAAAAGGGCGTTTGATCATAAGAAATTGTGTAAAAAGTTAACAAAAAAATATTTGCATATAGAACTAGCCCGAAAAAAATCTGGAGCTCAAAATATTGAGTGGCTTTCAATGTTCAATTGTTACGAGTACATTGATTGAGGTTTAAAATGAAAATTTGTCAAAAGTTCCTAAATATTAGTTTTTATTTTACGCTTTATTTTGTATATAATTTAAGGTATGTCATGAGGCTGAATTTTCAATAATGGAATTAAAAATATTATTTTTAACGTTTTGTGTAACAAATTAGAAAATATCGTTCTGTTTTGTGTTAAAAAAAGTTTTTCTTTAAAAAATGGAGCTCAGTAAAACCTGTATTTTTTTTAAAACGTAGGAAAAAATAATCTCGGTATCTATAATTGTATTTTTTCTTTAAAAAAGCAGTTGTTTTAATGTATTGTATTTTGGGTCAATTTATATGATTTATTGTAGCTATAATTATGGGAAATGTATTAAAAGTACATTTACTGTAAACACACAACAGTATAATAAAAAAATATACTAATCAGTAATATTTATTTTCCTTAACTACATAAAAGCTCCATTATACCATCTAGCGGAAAACGCTCGAACCAAAATATGCCCTGAAACATTTTCCGCCCTCCGTGGAATGCTAGTAAAGGGTGAAAGGATACTACGATAAACAAGGAAATCACAATCAGAGGGTGAAAGGTTTGAATCTTAGCTTAATGAACTCAGAATAATTAAGATCGCTACTTGGCAAATAAAATAGAAGTCTGCAATGTAGTAAGAAAATTTCCCAACATCATTAATATGTAGTTAGCAATAAAGAAAATGTATTGATATGGTTCCAATAAAACCGCTATTCATGTATATTTATTTAATCCTTATAAAATGATTTTTTTTTGTAATAATGTTTATATTGGGGAATGTTTATATAATTGACAAGCAAACACAATCGTACCCTAGTATAAAAGTAAGATTAATATTTTCCTTACAATAAATTAGTAATAAAAAGTTATAGCTAAGCTGAGTTATATATATTATAAAAAAAATATAAAATGAAAACTTAAATCAAAATCAAGTATAAAAACGTGCCAAGAACTGAAAAGAACAAATATGATTTTATTATTTTATTCAATGACATAATTAATGAGCTAACAATTTTTAGTGAAAATGTTAGTATTGTGAATACTAGGATTGTTGTTGCAAACTTAAAGATGTTTGGTAAAGAAAATTTAAAACCGAAATAAGCTATTTGGTTTTATGTGTTCAAATATTGGTTTTATTTCACGCTACGTAAAATAAAAATAAATTATCAGAACGATAACCATCGCTTCTGTTTTACGATTGTTGTCCAAATCTTCAGAGATAAATCCTGAATTTTTCGCCGTAGGAAAATAATTCATTAAGAACATTGATAGATTTTTTAATAGAGATGAACAACCTTCTTGAGATGAAAATATAGAAGTTTAGGAATTTACAAGGCTTATGACTTGTCATTTGCTGGTTTCAGTGATAACTAAACACCAATTTTAGAGTATTTGTATTATTTTCTATTTCTTAATTTCATAATTTTCGAACATTAAACAACAGATATTCTAATGCCTTGAATGACATATTTCCTTTTAAAAATTCACCATCTTTCTTTAATTTGTGTATACAATATACCTGGCTA
This sequence comes from Micrasema longulum, assembly GCF_059751315.1. Lineage (NCBI taxonomy): Eukaryota > Metazoa > Arthropoda > Insecta > Trichoptera > Brachycentridae > Micrasema > Micrasema longulum. Next base: position 137,186 of record NW_028277929.1, read on the forward strand.
ATAAAAAAATCCAAAACTGTGAGAGTGAAGTGATGTTTCGGAAGAAACTTAAAATCTACAGCCCATAGGTAAATGTTTTCTTTTTTTTTACAAATTAATTTTTACATTTGAAAAAAGTTCCCCGACTCTGTTAAAATGTATAATAAAGCTTAAGTTATAGTTTGATCAAATATTTTTTTTTATTGATTGATTTGGTGTTTATTTTGTAGAACTCCATATTTAAACTTATAATATTAGAAAGCAAACACGGATTTGAGTCTACTGAACACTTTATTTTATTTTTACAAATATAAAAATAAAAACTTCTTCGCCTTGTTAGGGCATTTTCAAACGAAAGACATTCTTAATTTTTTTGTATGTATCTGTGAAAAATAAAATTCCATCACATAGTGTAGTGGTTGGCGTGTTTGCCTGTCATGCTCGAGGTCCTAGATTTGATTCCTGGGAAGGCTGACCTAAAATATTTGTTTTTACGCTTAATTAATTCATAGTCTCTGACACGTGAGACTAATCGCCTCACCTTTATGTAACAGATGACCGAAATACGCTGCATTTGAGACAACAATGCAATGACCTATGCACCATCGGGTGCGGATAAGCGTTTGATGATGATTATATTTTTAATCATGAGTCCCAAACACATAAATCGAAGTAAATTAACATGGCTATGCAAATCAGTGATACACGTCAAGAGTCCATAATGATAAGGTATGTATATATCACTGAATTAATGTTGACTGTCTACAATCCGTATTTTGTTACAGAACGCGATATGACTAATCTATGAATTTCCGGTACGAAACGATGGAGCCACACGTCACATCCATTTCCGGTACACACGACAGGGCGGTGAGGGGAAGGGGGGAGGGGAAAGGGAGGGGACGATGATGTGGGGGATATCTTGAACTGCATAATCCCTAAAACATCCCTTTCAACATTAATAGCGAATTATCAACGAGCGATTTAATTCTGCAATATAAACAATTAAGGCGTACTTTGATAGTATTTATGGGAATTCCTACCTCAAGAGAAAAAGCGGTGTTTATTGACTCGAAAGTGATTTTAAAAATCAATACTCCTTAATAAATTATTTACATTAAGTATATTTTAGAAAAAAAAACAGTTTAACATGTTTTTGAGATATGTATGTAATCTACAATATTTTGAGTTTGTTCAGATTTTGTAAACAAGGACTCCCTGGGGCAGCGAAACCCTGAAGTTCCGTAAAAGGGCCACAGGCGTTTCAACAGTTAAGGCGTATTATAAGTGCAGTAAGATTTTAAATTGAAAATATAAGGCGAATATTACAGCGTGCAAATAATAAAGAGCCTGACTTATAAAACTGGTATAAAATTACGCCTAGGAATAGTGATAAAATACGGATGGTATAGTAAAAATTATTTACATATAAACCCCTCATAAAGTTATACCCGATATAGAGCTGGGATGGCGACCATGGAAACTTATAATAATATTTTTTTCTGTTGTGGTACGTTTTGCGTTTTTTTGCACCCGAAGACAGCGGATTAAAATGTGCTTTTTAACGAGTTTTAAGATGGTACTTCCCTTAATAAACTGTTTTTATCAAAACGAAAGAATGGTAAATATCTATGGTGTGTAAAAAAAACACTGCTCTAGTGCCATAATCCAGAGAGAAAATACTTGAATACGTGTGTATGAAGAAAAGCCGGATTGCGTTTCCTCTTAAGATTAAACATTATTAAGTATACTTGCAAAACTTTACTTCAAAATGCTTTTATGTAACCATAGAAGCAGGTTCAGTGTTCTTAAATAAAACCATTGATCTGTTAGTACACATAAATGCACCCTGAGCCTTCAAAAACTGAACTCGCGATCAAACGCTCAGTCATCGACACCGCGTATTTAGTCAATATTTAACCGTCAGGTTTTGATGTGAGCTTGATATTTCATTTGAAACCCAAGTGCCTTATTATGCGTGGAAGCTGCGAAAACTGTTCGGATAAAAGGAAAAAGATTGTGTAACTTTTTATCGGTAAGTAGATACCTAGGTACTTTTTTTATGATTGATATGATTTATAATCTGATTTTAAATTTAAGTAGGTACCTAGGTACTTGTAAATGTTTGAATTTCAAAACATGGAACAATTAATTTTCAAATATAGAATTCTTTTTACAAATTTACTTTCTCTATTTATATCAATTTTAATTTTCACTCTGCTTTTTTTACCAACAGGGGTGCAATAGAATGCAATTTTAGTTTTACCAAAAATCCAGTTAAAAGATATAAATGAGTAGTAACTTTAAGGAAATAATCTGATTGGGATCCATAAAAAACGAATGTCTTTGTAAGCATTTAAAAACAAACTTTTTTTGTAACATAAAAATTGCATACTTTCATTTTTTTGTATATGCTTTAACGTCGATTGCAACCATGGAGATGGATGAAAAAACGTTTACGTTCTTAACTTTTCTTTAACATAATAAATTAAAGATTTTAATAATTTTAAAGGTGCTCGTGGCAAAGATCTACATTGCGCTGAAAACCGCACTTAAATCAGTCTAGTTATTCAGTCCATCAGAGAGCTATATAGATATATATATATACATTTTACATATATATATATATAGATGAATAAAGCAAATAATTAATAAATAAATTGAAATACAGCATATTCTACAGAATACGCCAATGATGAAATAAACATACATACATAAATATGTATTAATATCTAGAAATAATACTTAAAATCATTTTCGTTATCATAGAAAAGTAACAAATAAAATATAATGTTTTTGCAATTTTGATTCATCCAATAATTAAGGGGTAAATAATACAAAAAGTGAATTAAAATTCCACCTACAAATGTTATACATGCATTTAACAGTATAAATAAAAAATGTGAAAATACCAGTGAGGAAAAAACATATTCACCGAACTTATTGTACAAGGGCTTGAAATTGTCCAATCAGCTTCTCGGAGAAATAATAAAAGAAAAAAAAGCTTTAAAATACATTAAATCAATTAAAAACCACACGATCTTGAGAAATTAAGATATCAATTGTGAGGTAAATTCACTAAAAGGTCACTGTTATCCCAGCATAAAAAAATCACTTACTACATACCATTCTACATCATTTTGTATGGTAAAAATGTTTTTTTTTTTTAAATATAAGGCCACTGCACTGTTTAACATTTAAATAAAACCCGATAATTTAATTTATTTTAAATAATACACTTTAAAAAAAAAAATTTAACGTTCTTGTGAAAAGCATTAAGTAATACCTTACAAATATGTGACAAGTACAACGGAGGTAAATGATTGGAAACTCGTGCACACAAGTACTCAATACGTTGCAAGGGCTGCAAATTCAATTAAGGAGAAACGAGTTGTGTCGTGTCATAGAAACTTATCAAGTAATGTTACATGAAGCTCATTGTATGTTTAAATGGAAACCCCACTTGAAAAAAAAACATAAAAATACTCGTATTAGATATTACTATTTTTCAACTATTTTAAATGTTGGTTCATTATTTGTCAATACATCAAAGACATCAGGCGGAGGAAAGAACTGGAGGTCATAATATTTTTAGAAAATAATGTTAGAAATGCTATTTTCCAAATAGAAAATTCGCAAATATTTTGTGTAATCTGCAAGCTTATATCAATAGAAAATAAATGAAAATGAGTTGAAGATGTACATAAAATATAATTTTTTTGTATGAAGAAATAAGCTGGAATAATTGGCTTGTTCCTCCTTTCACTAAAAACGCGCTTGACACGGTTTATCGATGTTTTTATTTATTTTTTGAGGAAAGTAAAAACGGTGGCGGTGATTTAATTTGTTCTTCTATAAATATAGTAACTCAAAAACATAATTATTGATAGTTAAGTATAATGGTAAGGTGCGCATAATCGTTTTTATGGACGATATTTCCCTTGCCAGGAACCTGATGCCATTTAAAGTAGGCAAGGGTCGTTAAAGCTTTTGAATAGAATCCGCAATACATAGTCCAGCGAACCAAATATACTGCGCGTGATAACAGTTGTCACTGGCGCGACGGTTGAACTTTAATTTTAGTAATTTATATATCCAGTACAATACTTTAAAAAAATGGTTTTGATAAATTGAGTGACAAAACTCTTAAAGTTAAGCGTGATTTGCAGTAATTTACTTTTCTAAATAATTAAAGAAGATCATGGCGTTATTTTTTAAAAATTAAGCTTAAGACCAAAAGGATTTAGATTTCAAAACACCCTCATTATAGGTATTTGAATTTCCTTCATCACACATTGATTATTTATTAAACGCAGGTCGTGTTTATCAAGTCTGTACCGACGGCCAATCAAGCCACGCGCCGAGTACAATAAAATACTTCACGAATAAAATTCGTCACACAATGCTTCGCGAAGAGCGCATTTATAAAATCGCAACAATAATGATCTCTTTCGTTGGAATTATAAACGCAAATCATTTTTATGGGTAGTTGTCGCGAGCCACGTGTCTTAACCATGTCCCGGATGTGCGGAGTGTGTCGACTGCTCTTTATTGTATGAACTGGCAGTACCATTTCATTATACAAGGACCATTTTGCTGCATACAAGTAGTTTGTACTTTACTGATTTGCTACTGAACAAATAATGCACGTCTCGTTCGAAGTAATTTCCGTTGAATCTTAATCAGTTCGATTTTTTGTTTTGTTTAACAATTTTAAGAAATGAATGAATATGTACGGAAAAATAAATTCCGGTAAAACTCTCGTTTAAATTTCTAGCGCAAAGATGTTGCGTTTATTTATTATTGTCATTTATTTGACAATGCATGTTTTGTTTATATATTAAAAGAAAACAACAATCATTGTAACAAATACAATATTAACATAAAAATACAATATTTACAAATAAACCAAAATTATAAGGCAATTACAGTTTTCTGGATTTCTTTTAAATTTACAAAAATAATGAAATAGAGCATATGAAGAGAAAAAGTTATTGTTTTACTAGGTTTTTAAAAAAAAATTCGCTAGCGGATCCACACGGAAAAATCTCAAATCAGCCTTCCCTCCTTTTTTATTTTAAAGAAGAGGAAATAAATATAAAATGAAAGTATTCTGAAAAATAAACATGTCAAATTTGTAAGATAGATACGCTTAGATTAAATTTTAAGTATTTTTTTAAATTAAGGCTTTAGCATTTTTTTAAAAGAAATTTTTGCGTTCTAATGATTTACCCAAACATTTTAACTTTGGGGACCATTTTTAGCAATTTGTAAATAACTCACTATTAGAAAATGGGAACCAAGTTGTGGTAGAGCGGGACGCGAACGTCGAATTTCCGATCCGTGAGTCCTCGACATTAGCCACGGGACCACAACTCGGTAAACTTTTATTTATAGTGGTTTTGAGTGAGGAAATATATGTATATCGATTTCAGAAATTAAAAAAAATAATAATTAAGGATTCTGGGAAAAGATGCATTCTTATTACTCTTTGTTCTTGATATATGTATATACCAAAATAAAACATTTCTTGCAGCCGGTCATTTATTTATTGATTTATTTACACTCTTTTTCAAAACACAATTCCATGTTCACGTTGAGATATGCAAATTTAATTTCTAATCTCAAGGAGTTGAAGGCAATCTAAGTTGTCATTGACTACTTTGTAAAAGAAGACGGTATCAGTGATGGTTCTTCTATCAATTTTGTAATGTACTGCAGCTCCTTCATACGAGTAGTTATTAAAATGTACATTTTGTCGATAGTTTAGGTGCTTTACAACTATTTTTGAATCACTTTCAATTCTTAAAATTTATTTATTTGTTTTTAAAGTTATATTGCCCAATCACTAAGCGAAAATGAATTTTGTTTTAATTATTCGTTCGTCTGTTTTCTACGAAGTCAAACAAATGTACACGTGAAACAAAACATGGTGATTTTTATTTAGAACATTTTTGCAATCTTAAGCATTACCCAAAACACTTCATTCGTTTGACGCTTAATCATCTGTGTGGCCATTATATGAAGAGAAGCGTATCTCATTCAAAAAATAAAAATCCTAAAATTAACCATTATCTAGTGGGTAGAAAAGATTTATAATACTACCCCTGGGGGTATCCGAGAGTCTCCTCAACGCAACGTTGCCGTATCTGCTCTGATGCAGTCCATCCATCGCATCTCGGGCCTTCCCGGTTATCGTCGTCCTTGTGACATGGAAACCGGTTTTTGTGTTTTGTAGGTCTGATTTTATGGCCAGCTCACTTCAAGTGCCCCACCTTGTTAAAGCTGATCACATCAGGCTCTCCGTAAATGTCATAATATGGCTCCCTATTATAGAGACGACACTGTTAGCGAAAAGGCGGAATGTAAATGAAAATCGAATTTCATTCAGTTTTGTGATTGGGAAATATTTGAGAAAGGATAGGAACATGGAATGGATGCTTACTTTTAAAATGATCTGAATGTTCTTCAATTTCTGACACTGGATGACAAAATGAACTATAAAATATAACAATGTTTTCAACGACGCGCGACGATTCCAACCACTTTTTTTCCGATTTTATGTCAAGTCAAAAATGTTGTTTGGTTTTTGTTCTAAATCCGAATCTTCTAATTTTGAATATCTTCTATCTTGATGTTAGGTAGGTACCAAAAGGATGGGTCAAAGGAAGGATGGGAACGAAAGGTAATCGGCCAGGAATAGTATTGATAAATGCATAGAGCATTTTGAGGATTCTTCTCTTAAATGCTGCAATAGTCCCCTCAATATTCTTTTCCACAACCCAGGTTTTGGAGGCATATATCAGAATTTGTTTAATCAGTGCTAATTAGCCAATATTAATACCTATGTGGGGTTTATAGTCCATAATCGATGACACACACGTGCTAAAACGTTTCACCTGGAGTAGTGTGATGACCTAAGAGAGCAATGTCATCATTTGCTGCATAATACAATATCATAATGCAACTCTATCAGTATTGGACAAGAAATCGGGATCATCGTTCTGCAGTACATTCACATCGTCCCTACCACAAAAAAATAAACTACAAAGGAACGCCGCCTATAAAAAGACCTCAGGGCATGGCAACGTCAGTCAGTCAGCCTAACAAGTTCAGTTCAGTAAGTCAGTCTAGCTCGACGATGTCACATGTAGCACAATGAAAGCATCCACCCCTTTCCCGAAACTGTTCATAAAGACTTGAGTCTTTCTTCAGTTTCGCATATCAATATCAATTTTTTTTTTTTTTTTAAACTTATTAAGCGAAAATTTAATATTTCTTTACAATCAAACCGCGAAAATACCAAAACAAATAAACTTTAAAAACTTTCATTGTACCCCTCACTGCAGTTTTGTCAGTTTGTGATCAATCAAATACACATGGTCAGCACAATCACCCTTTTCTAATTTCCCAGTATTACAGTGGAGGAATACAGTGTTATTTCTAAATTGAGACCGCGGCCATACGCTCCAGATCCCACATGTAGCACAGTTCCAGCATGTAGCACAAGGCAGTCTCTTCAACGCATCATCGCCGCTACGCTCGTGCTACACAACCAAGTGCTGTATCTTATTTGCCATGTAATAAATACGCATTAAACAGCAACCTCGTGTGTTCTCTGTCAATCTTTAACTGGGGTAGGAGCTCCAACTAATTCCCAACAACCTATTTCTACACCTATTATAAAAAAAATTAACATACATCGATAATAATTTAGTAGGTATTTATAAATTATGTCTGCCTCGTGGTATAATGGTCAGTGCGTTTGCCTACCTTGCAAAAGGTTTTGGGTTTGATTCCCGACATGGTTGACACAAAATGTTTATTTTAAAATGTGTACTACACTAGAATATTTCATAGTCCCTTGACTGGTACCTGAAGCGTACGACTGGTTCTTGTTCCTTCATGTAGCAAAAATTATCAACATACGCTGCGGTTGGTGTACCAATCGAGTGGCCTTTGCACCATTAGTGCAGAAGAGAAACGATGACTTATAACATAGAAATGAATACTTATATAATGCAAATTATATTCTCAAGAGTTACATAAACTCACTCACTCTTATGACCATAGAAAAAACTTTATTCGTTTATCTAGCATCATTTCATAGTGATAAAAAATCTTCAGCATCCATCTAGATTCGCATCGTAAATCCTTTTGGCTGTTTTTTCGCCGTCCATTTGTTTAACACGTTCAAACCAACGCAGCACTCTTTTCTTGATTTTGTCAACAATGCTTGTCTCAGCTTCACATAATGCACGAATCTCAATATTTGTACATCATACTATTATATATTTTACTACACATTCGCCCAAGAAATCGCATTTCGACAGTATTCAGCATACTTTTATTCTTGTTTTTTGAATTCCAAACATAAGGGTTGGCACCAGGACAACATTGTGAACTGTTGATTTTTTACATGCCTCTTGCGACAAATAATTATTTTTTCAATATGTAAGGAATTCGGAAGCAAACTAAAGATGAAGTTATTTAGGTAAAAGATGAAAACAATTAGATTTATCATTCAATTCTTATATCACCTGATTGTGTACAAGGCGCTGCATTGAAAAAAAATTCGACCATCTGTTACAAGAAGGTAAAGTGATTAGTCCAGAAAATATTTATATATTTATTAACAGTTTACTACACATTCTTTGAGACATAAGTCCCATCTCCATGAGGTTAAAAGTCATGTGTTGAGTTGGGACGAATAATTAGTTAACACAGACATATGAGAATATCATTACAAATATCATACTACATAGGATCAGAAAAATAATAATAATTTTAAAAATAAATACATGTCACATCAATATGGTGAACTGGAAACTCAAACGTCCGGGAAATCATCACGGAGTTTCCTACTCAAATCCTTCACGCTAAGGAAAATCCAGTCCTCCTCTCTTAATTTTTTTTTCCTTGAAAGCCTAATATACCTTTCTAAAATATTGAAAATGGTGCGATAAAGGAGAGATGCCATAAAATAATTGAATTAAATGAAAATAAAAATATTGCAAAATAAAATCACCTTATAAACAAATAAGCTTGTTTTATTATTTCAATCTTCAGGTACCAAGAATAAGTACTTTGGCGGATTTATTGCTGAAACAATACCTATCATCTAGCCAAAAAACAGACTGGTCAAAAGAAGAGTTGCTCAAAAATGTGTACTATGAAACAAAATATACATCAAAAGATACATGAAAAAACCCGAATTAATTTTAAAAAAAACATATTTTTAGCATTAACCACAAAAATCTGGATTTATTGCGTTAGATTTTACATGCATTCCCCCCCTCAAATCTCCACTAACGGGTTGTGTGATATAAGATCGGTGTCAATCAACGTGTAGCAGCGAGAGAAGCGCCATGTTATATAGCATCCTTTCGCAACGGTAATTTTGAAAAAAATGTATGAATTTCGCAGAAATCTCAAAATATAATGTAACAGTTTCATAAACACTACTATGGAAACCACAACGTAATTTTTTTTCAAAGTCGTATTTATAGCATTTTAGCGGGGGGGGGGGGGGTATTTCTGGTACCCCGTTCTGGAACTCACGGATATTTTCACACTTTTTCGCAAGAAATATTATTTTTATCCATTTCAGAAACAATACAAAGATAGTCCCAATTAATACATTTACACACAAGACATTTTTTTTGTCTATTTTTATTAAACACTCAAAACAGTATTCGTCCCACCAGGACACAGAAACAATTTAAAAATAGTCACAATTAATATTTGAAGAGTTTCACCGTTACTTATTTTAATCAAAGGCTTGCATCATTTATCCACTTATATTTTGACTTTGTGGTTGGGGATGGCCGTATCAGTGATGCAGTTAAACGGAAAATTGGAGAGATCATTATCCAAATATGTCACGAGACTTTATCATTCATCTGCTGGGAGGGTTCTTTCCCAAACAACTGTTCAACTCTATTCGGTATTAACTTAGCCCGCGAAACATGAAAAGAGTGTATATTATTGGTACAAGTAACAAGAAATTTAATTTAATTTAATCATTCAAGTCAGAAAATATTCTACAGAAGAATCTTAATATTATTATTTTAAAAATGATTTATTGTGTCTGTCATGCACGGGCCCGTTTCACACGAATCGGGCCAATCCACTTGGTCCGGTAAAAAAAGGGGGTGGATGCTTAATTTATGTTTACTTTTTGTTTTTATTTATTTAGTCTACTCGCGGGTGAAATTTTTGCAAAAAAAATATAAGTGGAGATAGGTTGGCCTCATGGTGTACTGTTTTGTGTGTTTACCTGCCTATTGATCAATTAAATAATAAAAAATATAATATAAATCCGCCCCATGTTATTTAATACTGCCGTGCTATGTTGAACGTTTGACGAAATTAGAGGTTAGGAATTTGAGCTCTATTATCTAAGTAAGTGTGATTTATTTTTGTATGTTAAAATTCGTTGTCTAAAGCTTGGGGCGAAATCGTCCGACGACGGCTTAAATCATACGGTATAATAGCGCCTTTCTCAGTCTTACGGGAACAATGTGTATGAGGGAAAAAAAGTTTAAACCTCTCACTAAAACTTTAATGAAATTCATCAAAATATCAAAAATAATTCCATTAATGATATCATTAAAGTTCTCGTGGTATAACTCTTTGATATTTGCGCATAATTATAAAGATTCAGTTTTCTGTCAATAAAATAGTGCATAAACAGAATATTTGATTTTTTAATGATAAAAATGTGTGTGGTAGGATGTGAAAGTGTGTGCAGAACAAGTGTGCAAAAAGTGATAGTACCGTAAACAGTTGTATGAAAAAAGAGATACAATAGTGATACAAAATATTATATAACACTATTCGTATGCGGAAGGTTTTGACTATTTGAGTTTTAGAAAATCCGATATGTTTCTTATATGGATTCGTGTTATAGTACAGTTAATTACACTTTACGTTTATAAATACATATTGGTCGTTAACCGGTTATTCCAAATTCTATCCCAGAGATCCGTTCCAGTTTGAGCAAACCAATTACTCAAATTAGATTTAAATTTTAAAAAGGATTCAGACTCCTTTGTCTTTTTATATTAATATTAATTAAGTGAAAATTTTATTTACGTTAAATGAATTTTTTTTTGTTTGCATTTCACTTAGGTAAATATAATTTATTTCAAAAATGTTTTGAGTATGTCCAAATGTTTGTTGACAGGCTAAATTTTCTCCATGGGAAGTCATTTGGATCTAAATTTGTTGCAACAGATAGGGAAAATAATTTCGAGAATGGAAGTCCAGGCATTTACAGGGCTTATGACCTGTCATTTACTGGTTTAAGTGGCTACTTCACACACTGTATAACATTCACCAGTTCAGCCGGATGAATCTCACTCACATAGATAAAGGTTTCAGCTCATTTACTTCGTGAAAGTCAACATAAAGTTAAGAAAATGTGGATGTCTAAATATAGACAGAATGGTGAATGTTACACAGTATGTAAAGTGGCCACTTAAACTAGCCAATGACAGGTCACAAGCCCTGTAAATGCCTAGACTTACATATTCCCTTCTCAAAAATGTTTTATGTTTTCCCTCTCTGTCGCAACAAATTTAGAAATGAACAACTCCTAAGAGAGAAAATCCAGCCAGTCTGCAAGCATTTGGACATACTCAAAACATTGTTGAACATCTATTTTATGTAAAAGTATAAAAATAATAACATACTTAAAAAAAACATTATTCTATATCACCATCTGTACACGCACCATATTATAATTAATAATTAATAAATTTATGCAATTTTTGCCGCAGTCACCTACAATAGTTATTATTATAGACAATTTGCATTGCGCTATTTTTTTAAAACTATACCTCAATAAATATCCAAACTCGTCTTGCAGCCTTATATCTCAATGAACGGTTGGGGTTCTAGTTCCTCTTGCACACACGCGAATTATTATTCATTAAAAATTATTGAATTCGGTCACATAAGATTATCATAGTTTTCTTTGTCTGCATCCTCATTCGTCGTCCAAACCTTTGCCTGTTATTCTGTACGAATAAATAACGTTTAGTTTACCAATAACAAAAAAAAGTGTTTTGATAGTGACTGATAGAAAAAAGATTTTAAGCCGAAACCGAATTTAGGTTTCAGTTTTGTTGAAACGTATTTAAATAATTTAAAAACCACTCTAAAATACACAAAATTATGCGTTTTTATTGTCAAATCTGACGAGTTTATTTAAAAGAGTGTTTGATAAATAAAATAAAAAACACCCAACGAAATAAAATTCATAAACTTAATTAGAAAATTTTGTTTGTAATTGTTTTTAGTGCTTTTTGAGTCATTGTTATTTTCCACATTTAACGTTTATGTAACGGTTCTTTAATTTAAACTATGTATACTTTTACTTGTAAACTCTATAAAAGAATTGCAAAAACATAAATATGAAAGATCTTAGAACTACTAAATCACAAAATCAGTCTCGTTTTTATTTTTTATGTTGGACAATGCAAATAAAATAACTGATTAAATAAATAGACAACAGTCAATATCTATAATCGTTGTTCTTTTTTACATATAAATAGTTATGTGTTTTTGGGATACTTCCGAATAAAACAAAAGTTTTTAAAAGTCAGCTTGTAAAAAATATTGAAAATGCTGAAAATGTAATCCGACACATTCCGACCGCAGGTTTCGGCTAGGCCGAAGTTTCGGCATTTATTGTCTAAAACCAAAACTCTTTTTACTAGCTAAACCTGACCGAAGTCGAAACTTCGGTCAGTTCCAAGTAGTTTACTTTGTCTTAAATATGACTAAACAAAATATTAAAGCCCTTATCGTTAATCGAAAATACTGGAAACATTTTCTGTGAATTTTTTTTCCAGTATTAGAATACTTATTGTGTTAGAACACAATATTTTCATATCAACAACACTTTTCACATAACATACTTGCACGAACGTGTTGAGAATTCGATACGTTAATGCAGCACTAACCACAAAGGGGGTGCGAGGTAGCAGGATAATTATAAGTAAATTGTATGGAGAACATGGTAATTTAGCGCCCCTTTCCTGTGGTTTTTGCCTTTTAAAGATAAGTATTTTGATATCCAACACGGCAACCTCTATCACCTCTGTTTCACGTTTGTATGTGGATCATGTTTATTAAGTGGTCACTTATTATCCGGAACACAAATACGCGTATTATGAAATATCGTAATACGTTTTATTGATATCAAACATGGTCTGAAAATCGAGCAACAAAAAAGGGATTTTAACAATATTTATAGTACAGCTGGCCCACCACATACCGCATACCGCATCTGAGCCTCCTTGGCGGTGCCCACAAACATGGAAAATTACTCGTTGTCGAACGAGAAAAGCCGCCCGAAGGAGTTCTCGGTAACCTTAGTGTCTTAGTGCTGTAAGAAGGTAATCTAGAAGTACATAATATGTCCTTCATTGGATTAAGAGAAAGAAGGAAATGAAGTCTTTAGTTACTGGAATTAAATTAATTGGACATAATCAATTCGCCGAAATCATTATAAAACTTTTTGAAAATGTTGAATTTATTTTTGAAAGCCACCATATCTTTATATCCGAAAATACCTACAACAGGGCTACGGATAGTAGCGAGAAACATCATTCTGTAATGAAAGGGGAAATCGTTGGAGTAATAATTTATAATAATAACACCAGCACTCGACGCTGGGCGGATAAAAAAATCAGTTATTCTGTGTTTGAAATAGCACCAGAATCCTGAAGGAGTGCTTAAGATTCGACGGCTGTTCTCAAAAAAATTTAAATAAAAATCGAATGTAGTTACGTTCCCTCTCTAGTGTAGTGGTTGGCGCATTTGCCTACCATGCATGTCCTGGGTTCGATTCCCTGGAAGGTTCAAATGAAACATTTGTTTTTGACCTTTTGGCTGGCACCTGAAATGTAAGACTGATCACCTTACCTTCCTGTAACAAATGATTGAGATAAGGTGCATTTGATTTAACAATACAATGCCCTACGCACCCCGTACGGATAAGGGTTTGATGATGAAAATAACTAGTCTTAAAAAATGAAAAAAAAAAAATAAAGATAGTGTCTACACTGTTCAAAAAAATATGTTTTTTTAAATATTTTTGGTCAAATGTGTAAATTCAACACTGCTTACTTTGTTTAGTTTACACATCTTCCCTCAACGTTTGAATTGCCGGAGGAGAGTAATTTTTCAATTTGTTCAATACTTTTTACTTATTAATTAAATCTTGTTTTTATAACTTAAATTTATTCGGAGTGTTTTAAATTAAGTTTTCATTTGAATTACAATTTTTTTTAACAATACCTCACTAGAATATGTTGCACCTGAGCGATAATAATGGCACAAGACCAACATTGACTTTTTTAAAATTAAGTATGCAGAAATATCCGCATTATTAACGGTATTATTTAAAAAAAATATTTATTTGGCCTAAGAGCAAAAATAAAATTAAAATATCAACTATATATCTATTTGAATTCAAGAAATAATAGTGGCATAATGATCATTTTGCCATTGTTATTACTAAAAACATTTAAAAATGGATGGCGCAAGGGAGTCAATTTTAAGTTGTGCCTTTGTTTTTGCGAATTAATATGCCACTGTTATTCCAGGAATGCGTTGTTATGATTATAAACAACTGAATCAAAACATAAAAATTATAATTAACGTAAGATACACGGACAGCTGACTAGCAGTAAACGGGAGTTAGTATCATCTTTAAGCAGTTATTTTTTGATCTGCGATAAAATGATTAAATTTTTAAATAAATTTGTTTCAGCAGGTAGGGGAAACCTTTTTGATAAGGGAATATGGAAGTCTTAGCATTTACAGAACCTATGACCTGTCATTGGTTGGTTTATGTAGCTACTTTATATGCTGTGTAACATTTACTATACTGCCTATGTTTAAACATCCACACTTCTTAAACTCTTTTATCTGTTGACTTTTGTGAAGTAAAAGAGCTGACACCTTTATCATGTGGGTGAGATTCGTCCAAGGATGTTTATACATAGACAAAATAGTGAATGTCACACAGTGTGTAAAGTGGTCACTTAAACTATTCAATAATCGGTCATAGGTTCTGTTAATGCCAAGACTCCCATGTTTCCACCTCAAAAATGTTTTTCCCCTCTGTTGCAACAAATTGAGATCTAAATAACTACTTATGAAGGAAAACCAACCTACCTGCAAACATTTGGACATAGTCAAAGTATTGTTACTTAAATTGTATTTTTTAATGTTTATTTCATTACGTTTTAAATTGTAGTTCAATGTTTGGGATTTTCTCGTTATACTCGTATTTATGAGATTTGTACCGGTTATAAAAAAATAACTCAGAACCTGCTTTCGATATTTTATTTTATTCAAATTCCAACAAACTAGAAAAAGTGCAGTGTATAGTCTTTTCTTCTTTTCTTGTAGCCTATCGGGTGTCCCCGGCGTTGGCGAGCACTTCCAAAAACGTCTCTCTGTTTAGCGCTGCCCGGAACAACTCCACACCCCCATTCCGGTCCATTCTCTTACTTTGCGCCGCCAAGACGTTTGCCTTCTGCCAGGTGTGCGTTACCCCATTACCTTGCCAATTAGTATAAGTTGGAGTATTTATACTTGTATCCACGCTACATGTGACCCAAGTAGGAATTTTTTTCCTATCTTTGTACATTTTAACAATTCCGTTTTTCAATTGGCTCTCCTAGTGACTTCTATATTGCTGACTAAATCTGTCCGCGGCAAAGAAAGCATTCTTCTGCAAAGCCATATCTCAAATGCCCCCAACTGGTTCAAAGTGTACTTTCTAAATCCAGGTTTCTGACTTATACAACGAAACAGATCAAACATAACACTTCTTCATTTAGTGACATTTTGTTGAATGTTCTACGGCCATTTCGATCCTGTATTTAACCTCAATATTTACATATGGTATAACGAATTAAATTATTCGTGAATCGTTCTTCTCACTGGGCTGTTGTTCTCAAATATTTTATACGCGTTACATCGTTTTTTATTTATTTAAAAAATACGTAGATATATTTGTGTGCTTGTTAATGAATTTTTTAAAGGTTTATTGAAATGATTCAAAGTACAGTTTGCAGGATCACCTTCCCGTTAACATATTGTTCTAGTAAAAATTATATCACGCTTAAGCTAATAAATATCGCTACAAGTTATGTATTTCAAAGCGTGCCAAGGGTGGGTAGACTGTAAATATGCAGAAGCTATTAACAACTTTCTTCCATTATTATGTTAATTAGAGCCGAGAGAGTAAAATAAGAGTCAGTAATGAAAAGTTATCTCGCCTATCGTGACGTCACCTCCCGGGATCATGATAAATGAGGATAGACTCGATCATCCCCAAATTGCTGAATGCCGGAATGGGATGAAAGCAAACTGAGAACCACCCCTAGAACGAGAAAAAGCCTTTATCCAAAAGCACCAAGCGAAACGATCATTTAGCTTTTGGGACTTTCTTATCCCAAGTAAATATGATAATAAATTATTCCTTAATTGGGCCCTTTTGTGTATTGTTTCATTACAAGGATTGAACTTCAAAGAGATACAAAATAGAAACCGATTTTATTAAACAATATTATAGACTTTAAAATGTTAGCATTATAATTTATTTTTTTTAAATAACGGTACAATAACTTTAAATATAAAGTAGTGAACAACCGTATATAACACCTTTAAGAAAAAATACACCCCGGTTAGATTTCCAGTAAGAACACAACAATTCCGCAATCCCACAGAGCGTCGAGCCCTAAATCTCACCGGATCGAGTGATGCAAGCGTTTTAGCCATTTGCAAATTTCTTGATAAAACAATACTGGTTTTGATACAAACGAATTAATTTCCTTGTTCGGCGGGTGGAGAAATAGTTCAGCGTGCGAAATAAAAGTAAAATCTTGACGAATGATTTCGACTCAATGGCTACTCACAGGTTGACTTAAGAAAGGAAATTCGATGGAGATAAGTTCGCCTCGTGTTGTGGTGGTTAGCGGGTTCGCATACCATGTTTAAGGTTAAAAAATGAATTCGTTTTTTGCAACTGAAAATAGACGCACTTTATTTTAAATGTGTTATTAATAAAAATTGTGAGATTTTTTTTTACAGAAATAAAGAAGTATTTGCTTTCTTGTGATTTAACCAAGTATTCAATTTTGAGAGCCATTTTTGAGGAGTAGTAAATAACTCACTATTAGAAAATGGAAATCAAGTAGGGGTAGAGTGGGATTCGAACCAGGGACCTTTGAGCCGTGTGTCCGAAACACTAGCCACAGAACCACAACCCAATTCAAAATAATAATAAAGTAGGTTCTTTAAACCTACTCTCCAAAATGAATTTTAATGTCCCTTTCCACGCGACACGCAATAAATATTTATTCCATCTGCCAATCTGTAGCACTATTTATGCACAACACTCTTTAATCATTATTTTTATCTATTGATATTTTAAACATGCCCCTCAATTTATTTTAAAATAAAATACGACTCATTTTATCTGGCTGTTATACACTCACACTCGCTTTTTAATGATGCACACACATATCTGAACACTACTCTTATTCAAGTACACCCTATTAAATATAAATAAATACATATACGAACCGTGTGATTATTTTTTAGAAACTTCGCTGGTCTGTCTTTCCACCTTATTTTTGTAATATAATTGAATCATTGTTGACTGTGCGTTTCGATAAAATTAATTAAAAAAATAAATTTATAGGGTCCTAGGTTCGATTCCTGGTAAAACACGATATATTTGTTTGTATGGTTGGTTTAGACTGCATTATTTCAGTATCCCTGGACTCGCACCTAAAGCGTTAGATTGATCATCTTACCTTCATTAATCAGATGTTTGAGATACGCTGCATTTACCCTATTCACTATCGAGTGTGGATAGGGGTTAGATGATGATGAACTAAACTCCAGCGTCAAGTAATGTGTCTTTTAATTGGCCATCGAGCGATTTTTTTAAAGCACAAAACTTGAAGAATGGTAAAAACATATTAAAGTGAAAATGAAAACGAAAATGCTTCAGTAAAAAAATCAGCTCTCAAAATTCCTCTAAAAAAGGGTAGTAGAAGTAATGTTTAACATGTTTAATGCTTTAAAAAATTCCTTAAAAAAATGTGACAAAACCAGTTCTTTGCAATCAACAGAAGTAAATGTTACAAGCTTCGCAACAAGCGCGTACGCACGGTGGGAATCCCGGACTGATCGATGAAAAAACAATCAAGAGATACTTTTATAAAGATAAAATTTACCAGATAAAATTATTTCCACGTAGAATAAATATGGACCTATAGTGTGAACCAAAAAAATACTGTGAATGCATTTACAGAGGATACAGCAATATGTCACACATAAAGAAAGGTTCGAGAAAATTCAATGGACATTTCTTAGACATCTTAACTGGAGATGCAGGAATATCGATTTCAATTATACGAGTATGTCTTCCTGCAAAAAGCACCTCTTGCCTCGTTTAGAAGATCGCCGTCTACTATAAGACATGGGGGTGCTTCATGACAAACTTAGTGGGCGGCTTGATAGTCCGGCTCTTATGTCGGAGTTATCATTAAATGTCCCCGGCTACCGCACCCGTCACACGTCGAGCTCTCTATTTCATGTGCCAACAGTTCGTACGAACTATGCCCAAAACTCTCCACTTATACGTTTTGCTCGTGAATATAATTTGAACTTTCCCTTTATTGATCTATTTGATTGTAAAAAAATTACATTTAAAATGCGCGTCTTCAAACATACTTTTTTGTCTTATACTCAGTTTCAATAATAAAGTCTTATTTTATTTTATTTTATCTCTAATTCTTAATTACATGTGTGTGTACGCATATGTGTTTATATATATGTGACATGTGTGTATATATATGTGCGTACATATTTATATGTGTATATATATATATATATATATATATATATATATATATATATGTGTGTATAAATGTGTATATATTTGTATGTGTGCATGTAAATGTATAAAAATGTGTATACTATTTTCATGTAATAAAATGTAATTGCCTAGCTTGGAACGGGCTATGTAACCTTGTTAGCTGAGCAAAGTGAACATAAAATTGTATTTATGATAAAATGTATAAATAAATATATAAAAATAAGTTTAAAATATACATATATAGTCGGGATCGTGGTGACACGGCAACGAAAGCCGCTTTTATTCGGGACTCGCACTTTCAAATAACGTTGATGATATCTTTATTTGTTTAGGTCGCGGCATTCAGATATTTTTGTGGTGGTTAGACGGGCAACCACTTTCAAATTGGAGATTAGCCTTAAAAATGTTAAAAATAAAACTAACCTGAGCATTTTGGGTTACGAAGGGAATCTGTTAAGCTCGGAGTTCCGTAACCTTTGGTAAGCCCGCTACTTAGTTTATCTCCACCTAAAATAAATATTACCAAATTTAATAGTTATAGATATAGTTTAAACAATCATTTGTTTACTTTTAAAAAGGTTGAATAAATCAATTATTTTGCGTAAAATTTGAAGCCAATAAAAAAAAACATGTCTAAAATTCAACGTTGTGAATTGTTTGAAAATTCGTTTTAAATTAATCGATAGTAACTTGGGATTTCAAAGAAAAAAATATTCGTTTGTTATGGTAAAAAAACTACTTTTATACCCAAATAATACCATTTAGAACTCAATTGACTTGAATATTTAGGTAGGTTCTCAGAGCGTTTTTTTAGACTTGTACAACCCTTTCATAAGACACGTATAATTATTTTTTTAAAAATGAGACTAAAAATACGGATTTCATATTAAGATGCATTACGTAAGCTTTATTTTTATCTACCGATATTCGTCTTGGAAGGGTGAACGCTGATACTTCGTAATAATGTTCTCGTATGCATGTACTCGTATATAAAGATAGCAACTATCTTCCTTAAAGTTTCGCTTAGGGGAGCTGGCGAGATGGGCGTTCCTTATCAACACCAACCCTAAACCTATCTCCTCCCTTCTACATTTGTAAATTAGTCCCCTAAATAACCGACTAATAAAATCTTATATCCACAAAACGACATATGTACATGTTATTTGCATGTGCTAAATAGTCGAATTTAGATGATACATATTTTGTCACAGTTTCACACAAACTTTACAAAGCCTTTTTCAAGGTGAGTTTCTTATCCTTTTTCACGTGTTTCTTATTTCTAAAAAAAAATCAAATAAATTTTGAAAGTAGAAAAGTATGCATAACAGATAATAAGCTAAAAATAAAATTTAAAGTAAATAAATTACAAATTAAAAATACTTTTTTTATTTCGAGGTCACAGACGTGACCAGCATGCGCCAAGCAAGCATGTATTTAGTTCAATGACTTGAATTTAACGGTTTTTTTATTTTATTTATCTACTGGAAAAATATAATTTACGATTTACAATCTTTGCTGGAGAGTTGTCATAGAATATCTATTGTTATTATTGATATGATAGTATAGAGTTTCGAAATCGTTTTTTTTTCAAAAGCATAAAACGTGAAACGTTTTTTGAGTTGATATCTCTTTGAGAAACTCTTATTTGAGTTGATATCTTTAACGGTAATACGTAACGCGTAATTCAATACATAGGTATCGACGAAATGATTTTTTATCAATTATATAATTAACGTTATTTGGATATGTCGAAATTCTGATAGGGTTAAGCAAGCAAACAGTGCGCACTTAACTAATTACAACTTAACACAAATCACTATTAAATACTCCAAAGCCAACGTAGTCAGTGCACTCATCGAGTTACCATATTTCACATCTTAAATTGGATCCAATCCATTTCCGGTGGCTCAACACATACCTTTTTGCAAAAAGGGTAACGGTGGACTTGTTTGCTAGTTTGACCATCTGAATTCATTGGTTTCTCATGGATTTTTGGTTTCTTTCTTGCTTTCCTCGATTTTGCTCGTCATTTTTTTACCTTTTTCATTTTCACGATTTGTTATTAATTTTTTTGTATCTTTTTATATTTAATTTCTCTAGAGTATGCATATGTACTCTTAGCTTAGCACTCATTTGTCAACATCACCAAAATTATTTAAGGTGACATAAAGTGACATAAACAAAGTCAAAAATTAATGATCATTAAACAAAATGAAATAATACTTACACTTTCTAAAGTAGTCCTAGTCTTTTATTAAAATGATTTTATTTATGAGAAAGTCGGATGTTTTGTAGTGTCATCAGTAGGGATAGAGATAGAGAAATATTCGTATGTTTGTAAATGACAAAGGATAGGATGAATTTCTTACACAATCAAACAATCTATTGTCATAGTCAGTTTTCCCATGAAATTCGTATGTTTATAGCACGCGTAGTACAGGCTCTCCGAAACCCGATAGCCATGCGATACATGTATGACTTTGTTAGGGGTAGCGGGCAACCACCCTCGTACTTTCAATGTTATTCAATTATGATTTAACATTTAGACCCTGGAACATATTTGCCGAGTCAAATGTGGCGCAAGGGGAGACCCTTCTTATTGCAAGGGCTACTGATCCCTGGCTCGCTTGTTTATTTGTATTTTTAATCATCGGGTTGTTAGAGCGAGAATTAATTCACACGACTCAAGTCAATATACGCCGCATAGTAAACACATCAAATAAATTGAGCGTATGATAATTTGTTGGCATTTGAATATAAAATCCATTAAATTTACTATCGGCATAGTTACTTTTTACTTTACTTGTTTATCTGGGTTGATTATTATTATTTTCATCGGTAATAAAAATTTCATTTACTTCAAATTTATAGATTTCAGTATCGCTTGTCTTCTGTTAACTTAAACCACCAGGTAAAAGAAGAAGTATGGCCATTGAAGTGTACAGGCGTTGCCTAGTAGGCAAATTGGTTCGAACAGATAAATATCACCCATATCAATAGAGTTTATGTTTTTTTACTTCATAAAATTCGACAAATGGAAGAATTGAGGAAACAAAGACAAAATTCAAGGGTTTTTTTTTACAAAAGCTGCATAACTGAAATTAGATTTTTGTCTCATTACAAACAATTCAAATATTTCTTTAATATTTAATACAAAAAGTTTTTTGCAGTTAATGAGAAAACATTCTAATTTCAGTCGAACACTTTTTGCAAAAAACACCCTTCAATTATGAATATTAATCAGTGTATAATCATAAACCATCTAAACTCCTAGACATCTCCCATCTATTGATTTTTGTGAAACCAAAGAGCTGAAACCTTTATTTATGAGAGTGTGATTCATCTGATTGGATTGAATCATCTACTAGCAATGCGACGCCTGTAAATATTTTTAAAATTAATTTTATAAAATTCAGTCAGTATTTGGACGAACGTAAACATTTACTAAATAAACTAATGTGTTTCTTTTTTAAGCTAACTGCTAATAATTTTAGCTCTGCTCTCACAGTAAAGAATAAAAGGATTTCGTATGGTACATAGTGTTAAACATACATCATGATAGTAGGTAATTTATAATGTTTAGGATGAGTGGATAGAAGTCGGGAACAATTATTGGAATTACTGGGGACTGTGGCGTGATATCTACATTAGGTTCACACGTGCCGTACAATAGACTCACTAGTCGAGATCATAAATCACCAGCTTGCTGTACACGGTAGCACATAATTCATTGACACAGCTTTAAAAATATCAGAAAAAATATTTTTTACCCACGGACCAGAGGCCAGAACTATGTAAACGTTTAAAATAAAGAAATTTAAATAACTATATAAATATTTAAAACGTTTAATTACTTTATTGATAAAAATATGAAAATAAAGATCTGTGGCTTATTGTTATTCATGCGGTGGATTTTTTTGTATGTAGAGTTCGTTTAAATGTTTAAGATAACCTTTTTTGATAATTTAATGCTTGTCGGTAAACCAAGTAAACAAAAATTTTTTTAAAACATTCAATTTTGTTAGTGAATATTTTAGTTGAGGTTCATTGTAATTTATTATATAAATAAAATTCAAGTAACACTCAAATCCACAAATTTGGATTAATTTTTAGTAAATCATATAGGCCAACCAGCCAAAGTTTTTAAAACACACATACAATTACATACATTATACAATTCTAGTCATGCAATTAAGATTATTTAAATTTTGTTTGTCATTTGATAGAACATAAACATTCTTTTGAATAAAAAAAAAAACATGCCAAAACAATTAATATTGCTTCAAATGGCCATAAATTAGATGAATTAAAAATCAATAGATTAAAAATAAACCAGATGTAGAATTTCTTAATGAACCGTTTACATATTAAAAACGATTTTTTTAAATACTATTCTTTTCAAACAATAATAATGTTCAATGTTATGGGATAATCAAGAATTTAATAAAAGAAGAGTCACGACAGTAATATGTTGATGCATGTGGGGAAGATGATTGCTCTGTTGAAGTGTCTACCAAGATAGGTGGATACCATGCTGGGATATTTAGTTTTAGACTTTTTCTCTCTTAGTATGAATCACAATGTGTATTAGTGACTTTGTTTACTATTGTGTACTTTACTATATTTTAGACCTTAATTATCAATTTACCCAATTGTGCTGTATTGTACGATTAAATTAAATAAATCAACATTGTGTAAACTCTTGTATTTACCAAGTAACACTTTGTAAAAGGGTCCTTGAGACAAAAATAATGAAATTAAATTACGATCATATAATTTCAATTTTTTGTATTCTTAGTTTTGTATAAGCATTTTTAATTTTTATACCAGCCTCGAAAATGTCGTGAAAGTGATGCCAGTCACAAGCTATTCCAAATTTGTGGAAACAAGTTTCCCTCGTCTTATATTTTTATCTTTAAAAAAATAAGTGTTTTTGCTGTACGTACACCAGAATATTTTATTTGAAATATTATACAAACATACAAAAAGAGGGCATGAAAGATTAAATGGACTAGACACAAATGTTTTTTTCCACGCGAAAACCGCTGGGACACGCCAAAAATACTTTCGATCTATCCGAGAAGAAGTATGTAGACAAAAAATGTTTTCTGGAATTGCAAAGAGCTTACAAAAAATAGATGTTCTAACATCGGCAGAATAGCGAAAGAAGAACAGTATGTGTTCGGACCAAGTCCATATACTTACATTTCCCCAAATAAATCTCCACCTATTCATACCTGTCCTACTTCCCATTTTTTCTAGCGCAACTCTACGCAACAATAATTACGCGTGCGAGTGCCGCATGCCGGTCAAAACATTAAATATCGTCAGTACCCAACTATCACCACTCGAGTTTTGAGAAAGTAAAAATTGTTACTATCATATAATTTTGAATTCTCTATCCTTACCTCTGTTTTGTATAAAAACACTAAATTTCTTCAAAAAAGATACCAGTCTCGAATATGTCGCAAAAGCGATGAAACCGGTCTTTGGATATTCCAAATTGGTGGATTAACGTATCACTTGTCTTTAATTTTTTTTAATAAAAAACATACTAGTATAGTTTTCCATTTTTGTGCATCCATCATGCTTCAATTAAACAATATAAATATAAATATTTTACTTCTTTGATGTAGTCACGCTAGTCTTTGATGGCAGTTCATAAAGATAAAATTTTATTTTTTAAAATAATTATATAAATAATTTTCGTCATGAAAAAGATTTGTAAAAAAATATGTTTCGAAAAAAATGAAATTATACGTTATTTGCCTTAAACGTACTTTCACTGCTTGAAATAAAATCACAATTATTTATATACCCAGTTTTTTGTTACACCGAGTATGATATAATAAAAGTTGCATATTTCGAACACGGTTTACAGTATTATAACTTGGAGATAACAGGGATGAGCTGGGAATAATATGGGGATGACTTAGGTACGAACAAGGGATAAGCTCCGGATGAACTTTGCAGTATCTAGCACTCCCCCTCGATTATTGTTTTTCACAGTAGGGCCTTTGAAAAATAAGAATAAATCATATACACATTTCATTTGGGATACATCTGAATGAAAATCGTACGAGTTTGCATCATGAAGTAAAATAATTTCAAACTATGTAAAAAAAAATTTTGAAGATTCAATTTTTTTAACGCATGTATCCAATATTTCTTATTTTTAATTTATTTTTTGGTCAGTAATTTTTTTTTAAAAGTATTTTTAGAAGCTGTTACATATTTCACAGAATTATTTTAATATATTTTTTTTATGAAAATAGTACTTTGTTATTAGTGTTACACAATTTTATTATTTTACAAGAACACTACTACAGTTTCGGGAGAACACTCCTCTCATCGACGAGTGATATAAAACTGTTTTTTAAAAATTTATAATGAAGTGTTACTAAGTAAATGCCAATATATTTGCCTTATTTGACCGCTTTCACCCTTGGGTATCTTTATACTGGTAAATATTTTTTACGTTTTATAGTATAACAGTTTGTCATCAGGACGTAGGTAATGATGTTACATAAGTAATTGAACAAAATGTAAATTTGTCTCTTTTTTACTAGTAAAATGATCAATTTTTAAAAAAGAAACGGAATACGTTAATATTTTAAATAATAAATTTAATATGAAAAACCAACCACAATAGTATACGAAGTTGACGCAAATAAATGTCATGCGCGTGAAAATTATTTTTATTTTCTAAGCGCTTATATTTATAAAGTCTGATATTACCTTTTTCAATAAAACTCTAATTTAGGAATGAGAAAATAATATTTTGTATTATTTATACTTTATGGGACGTTTTTATTACAACTTAACAAAAAATAATTATTTTCTCAATTCAGCCACAAAAGAAGATCTACCCTGAAAATTAATAGATTTCTGAAACATTCTGCCTGTGATCAACCCATGCCTGTGAACTTGCCCGACTCTCCAGAAAATCCGTGTTGAGAAGGGGCACTTGTAATGCGTTCATAAACAAACATATACACAAGTATATTCGCACATGAATATTCATATTTTATTCTATACGCAGATATTAAGTTATTATTATATTTGAAGTATAATCAGTACTTTTGATCATCGCGAGACAATAATTTTAGATAACACATGTTCATTTAGTACAAATGAAAGGTTCACGGGAAAAACAGGTTCAACAATAAAAACTGAATTTTACAAGAGAGCAAATAAAATAAGAAAAGCCTTAATTATCTAATACTGGGTTCATGAATTTAATAAAATATATTGCTTACATACGATCACCGAAAAATGAACAAAAACGTATACATTAAACTAAAAAAAACTTCTTTTAACAGACAAAAATAGTTTTATTACAATAAATCACATTTTATAGACTCTGAAGATTTAATTGAATTGAACTCATTCTCTTCATAAAAAAAATATTTTATATTTTGAAAAACAATTTTTTTAAATGAACCCGTTTTTGTCGTATACTCCTTGAATACCATTTTAGCCTGAATATAACGCGATTTATATATTTGGAACAGGAAAAATAGGAAAAATTCACAAATCTTTAACCCCGAATGTAACGCGAATGTTAAAAAATATTTTGCGTAAAAAACAACACAACTAATAACGTTAGTATTTTGAAAAAAAAATGTTGACATTCAGACGATTCAAATCAAAACACCCAATATACTCGTATACAATAAGTATTTATATATAAAGTCACAGCCCATTGGGTGTCTCCTCATCTTCCATTAGGCCCTTCCCGCGGTGCGCACGCGCCCGCCGCGGGAGGCGCCACCGTCGGCGATAAATAAATAAATAAATAAATCTTGACTCAAACTATTGTCGCCCTTCGGTTGTAGCCAAACAAAGCTAGGGCCGAAGACTCTCGCCATTAAAATTGACATTGTTTTGGTACCTCTCGCGCGGCCGTGAATGGAATCGCTTAGGGGTGATAATGCCGGACGGAGAGAAATGCAGTGACGCGATATTCTCACATTTGTGTATAATCATTATGGCATCACCACAATCATTCGTAATGCCATACTTTTACTCGTTTATAATTCAAACAGTACGAAAAGTTTCATTTATTATAATTCTTATAAGTGTAATGTACTGTTTAACTAAGTCCACACATGTTTAACCCTCTGTTTTCTGAAAAAAAGATTTAGTAGAGTTTTTGAACGTTATTTTAAAAAATATGTTATTTATACATTGAAAACGATCAAATTATTTTTCTTCATTTAAAAAAAAACAAATCGTTGTACAAATTTTTACCGAATTCCAATATAAATAGTTGTCTTTTCAATAATATGTTCTCTACATAAATAAATGAAAAACTCGCATTATAATCAAACCAAAACAATATTTTTTTAAAAAAGAACTTACTTGCTATCATAATCTATATCTATCGCTATCATACACAGAAGAAATATTTTCGATCAGAACCTGCTTTACAAAATTGTAAATAATAAATTTGATTCCCCAGAACAAATTAATCTATTTGCTTACCGTGTCCCCTCTACCAACTAGACTGTCTGATATTTTCTATATTCCTACCATTAAAACTCATAATTCCCCTTCCGCACCTAATGGTGCATAGGATACTGGATTGGTGCTAAGTGCTGATTAGTCAAAACTTATCATCGGAGACATTCTACCATTCCTCGTACGTGTGAAGCATTTAACAAGAATTTTAATAATCTTGACATTTTGAACACTCCATATAATAGAAAAGAATAGTATAATAGAAGATAACTAATAACAGAGAATAGACGTTTTGTGTTTTTTGCCCTTTAATTTTCGTCATCAAATCAAATGAAATTTTCTAAATTTTGTCAAAATTTGACAAAAATTTTGTTCCGCCGAGCAATTTTTCCTTTGATAACGATTTATTTAAAATTTTAATAGTTCCGAGGTTGGAACTTTTATTCTTAGAAGCCTATTAAAAATAAACGATAGAAATAAATCAATTATGAAGTCGAATTAAATTCTGAAATAACTGTCAGTTTAGAAAACGAACTTCTAGATACAAGAAAAAGTGTCCCTAGATTCTGCCCTATTAACATATAAGAGTATCTAGGCGTTCGAAAGTTGCCACTGTATAAAAAAAAATGGTTGCTATATTTTTTCCATCTGTTTTACTATCTTTCTGAGAGAACGTATCGAGAGTCAGTATTGTACTCGCTCAGTAGATAAATACAGACGATCGTGAAGCATATCGTCTTGGCAATGGTCAAAAGTCATGAAAATTATGTTTAAGCGAGCATTTTTTGCTTGAATTGGGATTCGGGGCTCTTTCTATCACTGAAACCAATTTAAAATATAAATGAGAACTATTTTAGATGTAATGAAGTAAGGAATGCAGACTAACTTTTGCGGTCATTCATTGGTGTGTTTCAATCATATGATGTCGATATGGCAAGTAAGTAGAACATACCGAGGTAGATACAGATCGTACCGTAGTTAAGTATACCGTCTCGATATATACAGATGAAGACAGGGTTTATAATTGAGGCTCTAGGTACGTATTCTGATGGGAAGTTAAAATTTATCTTCAATTTTATCTACACAGTAAAATTAAGTTTTTGATTATTAGTGATTGATTACCGACGAAGAAATTTTTAGTTTTCACACAAAAATACACATTTTCTTACACAAATATCGACATTAGTTTATACCGTCTAAGTATATACCGATGAAGATAGCTGTTCATAATCGCGGCCCAGGTGTTGTATAAGTAATTGGTGCTGTGTTAAGTTTGTTTTTTGTAATAATTTCGTTGTGCTATACCAACATAGCACTGTGATCATAACAGAAAATATGTGCATAGGTGCGGATAAGGGTAAGTACATATATGTTAATGAATTATGACAAGAAAATATTTTTAAAATACAATTTTGGATAGCACTTAATTTCCTCATTGAACTAGTCCCGCGAAAAAAAATGATCGTGAAATATTCGATGCGAACAAAGTCATGCTATTTTTACTAGTCATTGTGATTCGCTATTATTTATGACAGTAAATCACGGATCGTGGGAAGATAACCTAATACCAAAGTGTGGCAAATTGCGTCGAGTGGCAACATTAGTAGCGCAGAACTACCCTTTGTAACTAGCGGGGTGTATGTCCTCGACGAATCCTTTTGTCATATTTACGCCCGAACTATTAACATTTACCACACCACTCCAAGCAATTATACATGGATGGTACTTTGATTTGATGTGCCTTGAGGGGAAAAATAATAAGTGTCTAAAAAAAATAAAAATATATATTGCATGTATTAAATATCGTTACTACGATGCTTTTTATTTTTAAATGTGTCAAATTTGTATTTTTAATTAAACTATTACTGTATAAAACATTTTGTGCAATTTGGACGATCATGTGATTAAAAACAAAATATGATATTTTATTTTGAACAATCTAGAATTTTAATAAACGCACACGTTCGTTTATTAAATTATTATTTAATAAAAAATCTAATTATATCAAGCACTTTTTTAACTATTATTTCTTAAACAGTATATTATTACTGTTTTGAAGTCCAACAAAACATTTAAATCAAATTTCGGGAGATAAACTTTCTCATCGATCATTTTTAATACTCTTACCTATTTTTTAGTTTATCATCCCATGTTTGAACAAAATAGTAATTTACAAACATTTAATATCTCCATAATATTTTACAACGTTGTAGTCGTTTTTGACATATATAAAATAGACATTACATACAATTTGAGTGTTTTGAGAATAGAACGAGGGTATGTTATGTCAGTTTATATTAAATATCATAAATGTATATATACTTAAGTTAATTATAACAATCCGCTATAATATATATTTAAATGAATTGCAGATCAATTAAGTCTTTTTAGAGATGAAATCAATCGAATTAATTCACTAATCAAGTGTTCTTACGAGGTTTTTCCAAAGCACGTATTACGTCATAACCAAAACCCGTGCGACTTTTGCTTATAAACATATCTATTTTATAGCACCGAAAGTGTTCAATATTTCAGAAGAGCGTACGTGAAGAGAGGGCGTGTTACGCGCCTTTTATAGGTCCATTGGGCACTGCGGCCATAGACAACAACACGTCCTTGTCTCTCACAATCTCAAGGACAAAAAATATTTTCAAGAGATAAGTTAATGACCGGATTTTCCTTAGTGGGAGGGATTTGAATGGGAAACGCCTTGATGATTTTCCGAACGTTTGAGTTTGCTGTTTACCATATTGATGTGCCATTTATTTATTCATATTTTTTAAATTATTTTTCTGATCCTTTTTTATATTTGTGGTGATATATATAGTAATTACTCGCGTAATACTCGAGTATTTGTTCGCTAAATAGCGAGTTATTACTCGTCGCAGTTCAACACAGGACTTTTAGTCCCTTGGAATTGAGGCGTTTGAGTAAATAAATAAATGTTTAGTAATTTAACGAATTTACTAATCGAATAAATAGTAGATTCATGAATAAAATAATCGAATGAATCATTCAGTTCCGGTATTCCACAGACAATAAAGATGGGCGTTTTAGTTGTTGTGGATTGTGTCAGTCAAAATCATAGGTGGGAGTGCCTACAGAATTTGGAAAATTCAGTAATTCACTCAATCAAATATTATTTCTTCCGTTAATTTATTATTTTTTTCATTCATTCGGTTATTTATTTAATAACTAATTTATTCGAATGAATTACTGCGTTCGGACTTTCATTCGAAAGATTCTCGTTATCGAACGAATTCATCGCTATTTTTAATGACATTTTAGACAAACATCGGTTTTCATGATTATTATAATTAATGTTTCTTCATCGTTATATTATATATTTAAGGAAATATTTTATTTTTATATAAATAAATAAATAGTTTGATAATATGCTTTATTTGTAAAAATAAACTTCGTTAAGTTTGTAAAAACACTTTTACATTATTACTATTTTACAAAAGATAAAACAGTTTTTGTTTCGAAATATAAATCAAATTGTGCTAGTCGGAAGTTTCAATACTGTCAATCTTGGTATCTTATATCGGCATCTCTAAATTAAATAAGTGATTTTGTATCAGAACGAAACAAATGTCAAGTGTTTTAATAAAATAAGTAGAAGTTTTGAAATGTCTCGTTAAAGAAAACCTTATTAATTTTAATATCTACAAATAAAAAAATTCAGGGCAATATGTTTCTAAAAAGGAAATATTTAATTTAATAGAAAAGTTTAGGATACATAAAGCGGAGTACCTCTTCCCATATACAGCTTCGTTCTTATTATTCCATAGAAAGTTTCCAGCGCGTTCTTTGTGCTAATAAAGGTTCCCCCGGCCTGGAGTTAGACTCGAAGAATGGGGGACAATTTCGCATTTTATTACTTTTGGAGAAATATAAGTTTAAAGACGAGGAAGGAGGAAAAGAAAGAGAAAGATAAAAGGAAAGAGACAATGAAAAGGCTGCCGTAACGCGCGCATTGTTTTCTTTTGTAATTGAAAAATGGCGTCCACGGAAGCTGTAATGGCGAAGCTACGGAAACGGGTGTACTCAGGTCGAGCCGGCTTTTGAAACAGAACGCCTTTTGTTGTTACGATTTCTCCGAGTATGTGCAGGTCGGTTTCTTCGTACAGCGGCCCATTACCCGCCATTGTCTTCTTTATTCTGCTCCAAATTGGTAACTCCTTCGCGTGTCGGAGCTCCATTTGTCAAGGTAGGGAAGAGGAACAGATAAATTGCTTCAATTTATTCAAAGAGCACAACTTTCTTTCTAACATTCGTACTTACGACAAAATAAACATCTTAACCAACAGCGGAATTATGGTAATAATTGATTCATTTTTATAACTCGGCATGGGACCCTTACAACTCGATTTGTATTATTCGAATATATGGCGGTTTTTAAGATGCAATCGCTAAGATATTTACTTTGGTGCCCGATGAGATCAGAAATATTGCACCATGTGATTTTATCACAAGGCTGTTCTGATCTGGATAATTGTGATGTTTCTAAAAATGGAAATTTTATTAAATTCACGGAAGAAAATTAAAGACGTATTTTTATATTGGTTTTGAAAAACAAAAATCACTGTACACGCTTTTACTTCAGTTTTGATTAAAAAAATTGATTCTCTGAAGAGTGACATAAAATCTATTTTATTTTTATTTTTTTATTATTTTATTAATAAATTTCATAAAACGTACATGTTTTAAAAAAAAAATTATACATATCTACTTTTTACACATCTAGTAAATATTATCTATTTAATAAAATAAGTAGGTAATCAAAATTACCTACAAAAAAGCTAAAATAGAGATTGTTATTATTTATTTTCATCTTAATTTACATTATTAAAAAAAAATGTGCTGCATTTCAGTTCATCAAAATATATATGTAGGAATTAAAAGTAGTGGTTAACGCTTTTAGCTACAACGCAAGATCTGAGTTCGATTCCTAGAATCGATGCTGAGATCTCATGCATGTCAGGAAACGGGTTAACTTGCAGACTACTAGGCAAATAAAGTAGATATTAAAAAAATATAACAAGAACGAAAAAGTCAACCATACTTAAAGAATTTAAGACTGGTCGTGGTTGCGTGGTAGTGCTGTGGAATTTAGACCAGGAAGTGCGCGGCTTGAACTCCGTTGAACCACAATTTGTTTCCCATTTTCTTGCACGGCTAATTTCGAATGGTGTAATGGCTAAGATGCTTTCTCACGCACAAAGGGTTCCATTCCCGGAGAGGTCAC
Organism: Micrasema longulum; assembly: GCF_059751315.1. Lineage (NCBI taxonomy): Eukaryota > Metazoa > Arthropoda > Insecta > Trichoptera > Brachycentridae > Micrasema > Micrasema longulum. Next base: position 169,795 of record NW_028277929.1, read on the forward strand.
ATAAATTTATAGTGATTTTTCTCAAGACTGCTGTAATTTACTACTGTAATTAGGCCTCCTGGCCTTTTGAGGTGAACATTTATTAATAAATAGTCAATTAAACTTGCATACATTAGAACATAGTCATGTTTCATTATTATTTTGCATGCATATAAAAATGTCTGTCTTAAAACAGGTTGTAGGCAGACAACACACAAACAGATAAATCTTTTACCAGAAAAATGTAGTAGATTATAAGAATTATTATGTTAATAAACCATTATTATTATTTATTATTCAGTTCTACTAAACTGCATATTTTTAACATAACTATGTATTACACACCTAACTGTTAAACCGAATTGTGGTTCTGTGGCTAGGCCACGGACTCAGGGATCATAGGTCTAAGGTTCGAACCCCGCTTTACCACAACGTGATTCCTATTTTCTAATAGTGAGTTATTAAAAACTCGTTGAAAATGGCCCCAACCATCGATATATTTTGGTAAATAATAAGAAAGTAAAAACTTTTTCTCTCAAAATAAAAAAAATATAAAGGTTGTTTATTATATTGAAAGGAATTTTTGATCAAATGTATATGGGTAGTTTTAACTATTTATTTATTGATTAACGAGTGCTTTTGCTTAAACTTATTAGACCTTAAATTATTCATTTAGATAAAACAATAAACATGTATGTTTGTCCTAATTCAAGATTTGAAATTAAAAAAGTAATAAAACAAACAATATTCTGTATGTACAAAATGTATTATTCTCCTCCCAAAGTCCGTCGTTTCAGTTCTTTTTTGTCCAACAGACCAAAACACAAATGTACAGAATTAGAGCTTTATAGTTTTTTTTATGGAATATAAATAAAAAAAACCCCTTAAACAATTAAAAAATATATATATTTTTCATTTTAATTTTACAAATTAAGACATTCTCAGAACTACAGTACACTTAACTCAATTTCGTTAAAGATGATCTGTTGGACAAAAACGAACTAAAGCGACGCTTTGGCAAACATTATATTCACTGTATTGTTTTAAACGTCTGGGAAACTAATTGCCAACTAAGGTCATTATTTATAAGTCCGGTCATTGCATGTGATGCCGAATGCAGGGTTATGAATAAAATAGATGATTTATTTGCATTGGAAAAAAAAAATGTAAAACATAATATTTGGTGCTGGAAACCAAAATGGGATTTACAACGTTAGACAATTCATAGAAAGAAGAATATTAAAATGGTTAGGTTATGTCCAGAGAATGAATGATGATCATACACCCGGTAAAAATCTTAATACCACTCGGGAAAGCGGACGAAGCAGAGGCAGACCAAAGTTAAGCTGGCAGCTGGCTGGATGGTGTGAAAGTGACTCAGAGCAATTGGCTTGACGAACTGGAAAAGAGCCCCGGTGTGCGGAGAGGAACGGGTACAGATTCTCAAGAAGACCAGGGCGGTGATTATGAACCGCTATCTTCATCGGTATATACTGAGACGGTATAAACTAATATCGATATGTATGTATAAAAATATGTATATTTGTATGAAAATTCAAAGTATCTTCGTCGGTAACCGGTAATTGAACACGTTTAGAAAAAAAAAATTAAACATATTCTATTTTTCATACCGAAAACTTAATTTTACTTTGTAGATAAACTTGAAGATAAATTAACATATTAAAACAGAGATAAAGAACATTTCAGAGAAGGTAATATAGAAGTCTAGGCATCTACAGGGCTTATGACCTGTCAATGGCTGGTTTAAGTGGCCACTTTACACACTGTGTAACATTCACTATTCTGCCTATATTTGAACATCTATATTCCTTTAATTCTTTATTACCTTCTTCTATATTACCTGCTTCTATATTACCTTCTCTGAAATGTTCTTTATCTCTGTTGTAATATGTTAATATAAACAGCTCCCCAGGGAGTTGAATCCAGTCCTTGTCTACAAAAATTTGGACAAACTCAAAATATTGTAAAATATACATTTTGTACGTATTTACTTTTTTATTTAATTTATTTAAACCTAGGTATATTGTTTATATCATAAAACGCATAATTAAATAACAAAAACAAAACATAAACTACACGTTTGTGGAGCCGATGATTCAATATTGGTTTAGACAAATGAGACAATCCATTTTTCTTCAATCCAGATCCACTATTCATTTTTGCATAGCCTTTTTGAACATTTTCTCGTTATCAATTGTTTTAATCGGCAGTAGAAGTAGGTTATTGATTTGAATAGCATCATACTGAAAATCCCCTTTTCCGAAAGAGGTACTAGTTTGTATATGTTTATTTTGTCTTTGTATTAAGAATCTAGAGATTATATACATCATTGTCTTGTATGTTCTCCAGTGCAATTTGGTGTACAATTTTTATCGTGTCAAACTGGCATGTTTTTCGATTGAATACCATCATTCTATTGTCCTTACTAATAATTGTTTTCAAAAATATTTTGAGTTTGTCCAAATTTTTGTAGACTAGGAATGGATTCAACTCCCTGGGGAGCTGTTTATATTACACAGTGTGTAAAGTGGCCACTTAAACCAGCCATTGAGAGGTCATAAGCCCTGTAGATGCCTAGACTTCTATATTACCTTCTCTTAAATGTTCTTCATCTCTGTTGTAAAATGTTAATAATTGTTTTTTTATTTTATTTTAAGGGAACAACCTTTTAAACTTTTAAAATAGAGCCTTGTCAGTAGGTAGGATGGATGGGATGTAAGAAGTTATGAAAAATACACAACACCCATACCAGTTTAGAAAAAATCTGTCCAGGATTTCTTTCCTACAACTGAAGTGAATCGAACTCGCGATGTCAGTTTCGTAGTTGACCGTCTAACCGACCGTCTAATCGACTGTGCTACGGTGCAAAACATTTATATTATGATGCAGCTTATATTTTCCACGTGTAATTGTTGTGAATGGCTTAGATCTTAAATATTAGAAGTAAATAAATATCGTCAGAGCAGTTAAGGAAAAGTATAAAAAATATTATAATAATCGAGGTTCTATTTTTAACATAAAAATATCTGTAATAATCTTTTACGATTTCCCTCTGAATTTTCCCTCTGAATGCTCTCGCCTGGGGCGGGGAGGGGGGATGGCGCTAGAGAGGGGCGGAGCGTTGTTGTCATGGAGACGCCGTCCCCTTGCGTCGCGACGGCCTCAGACCATATTATTATTATCTCCCTTTGTATCCTAGATTCAGAGGCTCTTCGTTCGCGAGTTAACCTGCAGTCTCGGCTTACCTTTTGTAAAATGGGATTTTCACATAATCTGAATTACGATGGTAGTAACTCAACGGAGACTAGGAAACTCTGAGAAAGATTCGTATTTTAATATTGACTAAATCAAAGAAGACTCAATTTCATCACAATACTGTCAACACCCGATGGTGCATAGGACACTGAATTGCAGACATTGCTGCAGACATTTCACGGCCAAATCTAACAAATACTACCGGGTGTTCTTTAAACCCTGTCACATCCGAAACCATGATGATCAGTATGGGCAAGAATACATATTAGCATATTAAAAAAATATTTACAAAGAAAAATAAAAAAATAAATAAATAATAAAAAAAACAAATGGTTGCTTATTTCTTCAGGGAAGAAGCAAGGGGAGCGCGGCGCAGTATCAGATGTCCCCCTCCCCTATCCTTGTTTCACCCCTGCAGAAGTAAGCAACCATTTGCCTTTTTAGATATTTTATTTTTTTAAATTTTATTCGTTCTAAAAAAATATTTTAATGTGCCAATATGTCTTCTTACTCATACTGATCATCGTGGTTTTGGATGTGACAGGGTTTAATGAACACCCTGTACAAGATGGATATATTAGACATTCGGAATAATCGGGGCGCGTGCATGATAAGATGTATGAATTCACAAAAAAGAAATGGCGTTCTATCCTCTCTGATGTGATGGTTGGTTTGGGAACATTATACATATTTCGTATTTTGAATACAATTTTTTTAAACATTTTGAAGTTATTCAATGTAAGTCTGCATTTTTTTCTGTGAGTGCAACACTCACACAAAATGAATTAAAATAAAACCGTAATTAGTATTAGTCAGTAAGTATAGGGTGGTCGGAAATGGGTATACAGTAGCGGCAGCGGGTGTGGCACCCTCAGCGGTTGTAATAAACACGTCAGAATTCAAACTGCCACCCGATTCATAAAAACATTTATTTTTGTCTCTCATTATGACCCGAATTCCACATTTAAAAAGTAAAAGTGTGAAAAGCTATGATTTCGCTATCTCATTAAACTACCCCGGGAACTAATTGGCACTTCGTTATTTTAATTCCGCCAGTATTAAGGCGGATTGAAGGACATTCTAATTTGCCCGTATCCAGGCGAAAATGAATACAGTTGTTGATTTGAATGTTTGAAGCCGTTGTACAGAATTAGGGTAAGCTGATAGTTTTGTCGCATATTCACATGTTTGGAAGCGTTCGATACTAAAGATGCGACGCCGGCGTCACAATTCGTTTCGAGTTTTTCGATCTTTTCGGGGATTTTTGGTCAAATTCGGAAAAGCGGGATTTATATTCCCCATACAGCTCCTGTGTTAAATTGATTTTGTAGCACTAAGTGTTTTCCGGATCAGCTTTATTAAGATCGGTTTGGTTTATTAGAGAATCTTTGTTTTGGAGTTGAACAGGTCTTAGGATACTTTCGACGAGTTTTCCCGACCGGTATGTGGTTTTAAATGCGCCCGTCCCAGGCTAGTTATATTTATTTTATTTATTAATTTAACTTTTTGTATATAATGTTATTTGTGCATTGGCGGACTTATCGCCAAATGACAATTTCTTCCAACCCACCAATAAAATAATAGTTTTATTTTTATAATTCAAGTTACAGAACATATTCGATAGAAAATAAAGATTAAAAAGCTAAAGATATATAAAAATAGAAATAAACGTATTTGTTTATAAATTACCATAAGTCAAAACTATTATTTAAAGAAAAAAAGAGGAAAGGAACGTTGTGAAATAGAACCAGAACCCTGGTTGAGAGTTTTTTGTCACTTTTAAAATACTACATGTAAGCTCTGTTTGTGGTTATAATTGATTTACGACAGGCGCCGTGGCGCAGTTGAGTTGCGCAGTAGAACTGGCGTCGTGGGTTTGATTCCCACCAGTTTGATAATAAAATCCAAGAATGTTTTTTTTTTTAATTGGTCTGGGTAGTGTGGTGTATTTTCTACAACTAACTTCCACATATTCTCATAACCACCTGCTGACAAGCCTTTAAAATAAAGATTAAGCGGGTTACTCCTTTAAAAAATAAAAAGAAGAGTTAAAAAATTGTGCAGAGATATTTTATGACAAATTCTTTAAAATGTCATTCATATCACAAGACGTTATTTTTACTTGTTGCACTTTTGACGTAGGCATAGGTGCAAGAAAACACTTAAGTACGAGTGCAATATTTCGCTTTTTATATGCTTGACAAATTATAAATGTTATAATTATAAGTGCAAAAGAAATCCTTCACGGGGTCTTATAAAAGTCCGACCACTCCAGTTTAACTGGCAAATTTAGCCATCGTAGTTGAACTGGAATTTCCTTGTTTTTTCAACGCTCGACTGAAACCTATGGTTTCTGCGTTTCAGATGACGTTCAAGGAAAATATTTTTTTGTCCTTATAAAAAGTAAGTTATTTCGTGTTTCTTCATAAACAGAGGAACATTTCCAAATTTCATTTGCAAATAAAAAAAACTCTTATTTTTGGTTTGATGAATAAAGGTACCCCTTTTAAGACCATTTCCAGAGGACATGTTAGATGGATTGGTCATATAATGCCTCACGAAGATCTTCTACATGAAGTTATAGAGGGGACGTCTGAGGGGATAAATTGCAGGGGCGTCTTCGCCGAGAATACCTCAGGGATTTATGTGAAGATGAGCTGTAGGGCATATAAGACCTAAAAAGGGCCGCACAGGACAGACTTCTGGAAACCAGTTCTGCTGCAAACCAATCAAGATGATTAAAACCAGAGAAAAAAAATGAATATAAATAATGAGCACAGCTTTTACTGACACAAGTTCGTTTGCAACCAGTAGTCTTTGAACGTTGAAGTAACGTGTCCTATCACTGTCGACATAAGGGGGTTTAAATTGGGTGAAGGATTTATTTATTTATTTTATTTATTTCCTTTCCTTTGTCCATACCTTGTAGCCGATGGGGGGTGGTTTTAGAGCGATTGTGAAAGGGACATTGAAAGTTGTAAATGTAAATATTTCTTCGCGCTTTTCCTAACTGAATTTGGTTAGTCAAGGATGAAATATAATCAATTCGAAATGAAAAAAAAAATACTTGCTTGTATGAGTGAATCCGAAGAAAGACATTTAGTCTTTAAAACGGATTCGGGTATGTGGTGGATGCTTTCAATGACACAACAAGGATTGACCCATGCCTGTAAACTTTCCTCTACTCGTTAGAAAATCTGTATTGAGAAGGGTTATTATTAAACGATATTGATAATGACTCCTAAAGTTAAGTACAGTGGTCTCTCGGTAAACCAGAGCATTGCTGGATTACTGAAAATCACTGATAATGACGCGACAAGCAGTCACTTGTCTTCAATTTACACTCGAAATTACCGAGCTACCTGCTTGAAATTTACCTGTATAAAAACGCCGAATTACTGGTAGGACCATAGAAGTAAAGTGCTAAAGTGTAATAAATAAACGAAGTACTGTATATTCAATAGATAGGATGCCAAGAAAAAGACTTTATTGACGGAATGTGAAATACGAGAATTCCGCGAAACAGTTTAATGTGTTAAACGGTAACTGTTACTGCTACGCTTATCGAATAACTGAAACGCTTATCTCTGCACCTGAAAAAACGATATGGCCGTAAAAAAAATTAACATAGTTTTGATTTGTACACATAAATAAAGACTTACCAAGCGATTTTGTTTTGTGGTCCAGTGAAGTGAGTCCAGTATCTTCGCTTCTGCGGAAAGCCAGCGGGCTTGGAGACTCCTGAGTCAGATGATCAGGGATCCGCTGGTTTCCATACAGGTCGCTGAAGGCGCTGGTCCCGAGGAGTCCAGACCTGTCCTGCAGCGCGGCCTTGGCCTTCTCCACGCTCTGCTTCAGCTGCTCGAAGGTAGACTGGTGCAGGCGGTAAGGGGGCCAGTCCCCGGCGGCCCAGGGCTCTTCCTTCAAGGCCCCCCTTTTCAACTCCAAGGCGCCGCCATAGGAACAACTGCTCTCGTACATCCTGCCACGGCACCAGGGGTGGCTGCGGACTCTTTTGCTTCTATCGAGCCTGAAATTATACAGAAATGGTCATCAGGTCTAGGTCAATACTAGTGAAAAATGGATTTTTCATTAATATTATTTCCCCTGAAAAAAAAAGTTGAGGAAATGTTGATGTTAAAACAAAAGCTGAATGGAGAATGTTACGCAGTATGTAATATGGCCACTTAAATCAGCCAACGACAGGTCACAAGCCCTGCAAATGCCTAGACTTTTCTATTCCATTCTCTAAACCGTTCTTCATCTTTGTTGTAAGATATAATTTACGATAGCTCCCTAAGGGGTTGAATCCACTTTTTGTCTTCAAAAAATTAGATTTTAACTCAAAATATTGTTAAAAAAACCAACTAGTCCAACGTGAATAGTAATAATTAAACAAAAAATTCAGTCCTTGCATAGTAGTAGGTGAAATAATTCAGTCAGGCGAATCTCAACAGCATTAACAAAGGTTTATAACTTCACAAAAATCAACGAATGGATAAATTAAGTAGGTGGATGTTCAAACATGCGCAGAATGCTGAATGTTAGACAGTGTGTAATGTGGCTGCTTTAATCAAACAATAACAGGTCATAAGCTCTGCAAATGACTCGAATTCCATATTCCTTTTCCGAAAATGTTCTTTATCTCTGTTGTAATATGTTTAATAAATAGTGTGTTATCAATACATAAAAGAAAATAAAACATTACATTAAACATAGTTTACAGGTATGGGTCGTTCCTGGGCCCGTATTACAATGGGAAGTTAACGTTTATCTTCAATTTTATCTTCAAAGCAAAATTAAGTTTTCTATTTATTTATTCTCATTTTTCTCTTTCAAACTGTAATTAATAATAAAAATAATGTGACCTCACTGGGGTTACCTGTGCCGATGACACTCAACAATATACTTTTTAGAAATGTTTTTACATTTGAGAATAAGGACAGAAGACTAACTTAATAAACAGAAGTAATAACAAAATATTCACTGTTTTAAAAACGAGGTTTATACGAGTATGTACATTTATATTACAAACGCACAATGAAAATAACAAAAACCTAACATAAGCTATACACTTGTGGAGCGGTAGATTCAATATTGGTTTGGGCGAATGAGACAATCCATTTTACTTCTACCTAGCTTCACTATACATTTTTTTAGCCTAATTAAATATTTTCTCGTTACTAATTGTTTTAAGAGATAGTGGAAGTAGGTTATAGGTTTTACTTGAATAATACTCAAAATACCTTTGTCCGAAAGTGGTATTAGTTTGTACTTGTTTGAGGTCTTTGTGTTGAGGATCTAGTGATTATATTATTTGTATGTGATGTATTGTAGGGGTTATATCTTGCATTTGAGTAAGAGTAGTTTTTTAATCTGTAAGTGAGTATTGTTTTAGCGTATAATTGTTTTGGTGTCATAAGTTGTGATTTGTGGAATATTTCTTCAGTAGATGAAAAAATATGAATAATTGAATAGACATACATTATTTTCTAAGCATGTTCAATAACAGGTTTCGACCAAAATACTTTAAATTTTCGTAGATTATTATCGATTCTATTATATACTGTCTCGATATGTGCCGATGACAACAGCGTTTGCAATTGCTCCCCAGATTGTGTCAGGATAAGCTGTGTCACTGTATTAAAAAAAATAATGCATGTATTTTGTTACACTGTGGGTACAGTCCTCCGTAGAACAGAATATCAAATAAACGAAGACTATTAAAATTAACAATATTTTGAGTTTGTCCAAATTTTTGTAGACAAGAACTGGATTCAACTCCCTAGGAAGCTGTTTATATTAACATATTAAAACAGAAATGAAGAACATTTAAGATAAGGCAATAAATAAGTCTAGGCATCTACAGGGCTTATGACCTGTCAATGGCTGGTTTAAGTGGCCACTTTATACACTGTGTAACATAAAAATATGGGCAGAATGGTGAATGTTACACAGTGTGTAAGTGGCCACTTAAACCAGCCATTGACAGGTCATGAGCCCTGTAGATGCCTAGATTTCTTTATTACCTTCTCTTAAATTTTCTTCATCTTTGTTGTAATATGTTAATATTAAAATTAAATTGTAGCCGGTGTTTTGTGGAGTAATTAATTTTACAAAACGTATAATGATTGTTTTTGTGGAGAAAGTGTTTTAGTAATTGAAAGTGACTTTTAGTAATTTTATCCAAAAAATACACATTTGTACTTTAAGAGCAATCAAATTAACATACAACAAAAGACATGGATACCATTTAAATACGTTTAACAATCATAATTATTTTTATTTGTCGAATATGCGATGCTGAGTAAGGAAGATCAATGACTTTTTTTATTTGTTAATAGTCTATCAAACTAAGCCAATTTTTTGAAAATATTTTTAAATATCGTATTATCAGCGCTATGATTATTTAAAGTTTTGTATTTCTGAAATAACTCCGCGTGTGAAATCAGAGATTCTTCGCTGTCAGTTCTTCCAATTAGTTCATTTATGGTAAGCAAACCGAAAATCTTCCACAGCTCTCATATCTTTGGTTGGTTCATATAAACCAGTGACGTCGTTCAAAGCAGTGCGTTTTTATTAAAATATTTTTTATCATTTTTTTCGTACATTTTTAGGGAACTTTGCAGTACAATTTAACGCTCTAGTTGAGACCGCGCGCAAGAAAACATTTTTGTATCTAATTTCCCGTGGGGCTTAAGTTTATCATTGGTGTGATTCTACAAATTGCTGCGAACACCCGGTTGATTTCCACCGGCAACATTTCTGACTATTCCAACTCGTTAGCGTACACGTCGCGAACCCTGGGCAATGGGATCACACTCATGACGGTCTGATCACAGCAGATAACGATAGGATGAAAGACGAGTTTTTGGCGCCTCCAAAACAGAATCAACCAGCTAAGGGAAGGTAACTCCGACAGAAAAATTCACCAGAGAAGGCGACGTGAAATCACCATGGTCATATTTTTCCAGGAATTACCACGGAGAAGCGGTCGTCCTGGCTGCGGAATATAAAAGTAGCGCAGGACAGAAATAATGCTTTATCTGCAGTGGTCGCCAATTTCGGGGAACCTGACAAGGCACCGGAAGAAGAAGAAGAATATGCGATGTTCAAAAATGAGCGATAATGAAAATGGCCTTATATCTCTACTGCCCTAATAAGCAAAAAGGCAGGTTTGTCATTTTTTAGAATTTGTCAAACTTTATGCATTTAAAAAAAATCATAAGTAAAAACGCAGTATGTTGAAGCATACAAGTATTGATTTTTTTATATGGAAAGTATTTAATTTTCAAACATCTTGAACATTTAAATAAACTTATTTATATAAAAGAACCTGCTTTATGTAAATAGCCAATACAGTTTTATAAATCATCGAAAATGGTTTTCATTAAAATAAAATGATCTCATAGTTTCCAATATTTAACTGATTATCTTGAAAAGTACAGATTTGATGTCAGATTTTATTCAACATAAATGAAGATCATGTAAACTGGTGTCAGATGTCATTATTAGTTTAAAACACATAAAAATTGAAATCCTTCCTTTATATTATGTAACTTTTTAATTGTTTCCAAGCATAAAACCAGTTTGTGACATATTTACACTGTATTTTTGCTTATGAATCTCTTGATACGGCGTTATTGCTTAGAATTACAACCACTTTTAAAAAACATTAGGTCTTTTTTTGTATTGGTATGATATTTTTACTGCTTTTTGCTTTATATCAAATAGTTACAAATTTATTACAGAACAACACCTCATGTTTTATTTATTTTGTTATTTGTATCAAAAAGCTGTTTTTGTTTATGAAGGAGGTAAAAGTTATCAATAAAAAGCCATTTTTAAGTTAAAGTATTCACTGTTACAACGAGGAGTTCAGCCCTGTGGAAAATTGTATACAAAAAATGTATTCTTACACGCGATAAAAATTAGAGCATTAAATTGTACGGCAAAGTTTCTTAAAAATGTATGAAAAAAATAATAAAAAATATTTTAATAAAAACGAACTACTCTAAACGACGTCACTAGTTTATATAAATCAACCAATGATAAAAGAGTTATGAAAGATTGCTCGTTTACGGTAAGTCAACGGAAATAATCGGCAGAATTGACCGAGAAGAAGCGGAAGAGAACTTAAAACCTCACACGCGGAGTAATTTCAGAAATACAAAACTTTAAAAAATCATAGCGCTGACAATACGATAGAAAAAAAAACAATATTTAGCTTTGTTCAATAGTATTTTAACAAATAATAATAAAATTTAAAAAAAACACCAATCTTCCTCATTAATCTTTCCGGATAAAATAATGTTCTACGCAATGTTCTATTCTGCAAGTCATTCTATATTATTTACAAAAATAATTTGAATAAAATATTTTCACCTATCAACGTACATTTTCAAGAAGTCCATTAGGCCAAATCCAATGGATAAATCTGCTCACTTGATGTTTTTCATTATTTATTACATAAAAATTGCATTCATTATCACAAACTTGTCCTACGTACATACGAGTACATATTATATCCACGGTTTATTTTCCGAGTTGGACGTCCGGGCCCGAACCGCGAGGAAACACGAGGACACTTGGAGAATATGTATTTCTGCCTTCAGACACAGGTTAGTCCAGGTTTACAGAGTTATACGCGGTAGGAAGACACCGAAGTTGTCATGTCGGTTATTGTCGTGTAAGTTGAACATTAGAACTGAGTGAGAGAGTTTGCATTATGACTCGTAGCTCTGTAGCCAAATTGTCCACATCCGGTACAAGTACGGTACAAGGGAAATGCGTTTGGACCAATGCGATGTGTAGATTGTCGGTACAGCGGATGGCGGTGGATCATATAATATAATAATTCCGAAAATAAATACGCATTAACTTAATCAATTCGATACGTTCATTAGCGATGGAAAAACAACAATTCTTTTCCCATTCTTTCAAATTTTAATGCAGTTGTTATTAGTAATTTAATTTTACTATTTACCAGAATTTTTTTTTAATTTACACTTTTTATCTCCGCTTAAGCGTGCGTTACTCTTTCCACATAGTTGTTCCAAAATATCTGTGGATAAGCGAAGTGATTTGTGGTCTTTTTGGATGATGACGATAATGGTATTACTTTGTTAATTCTTACAAAATGTGTGCCTTATAACAAGGTTTAAAAAAAGGAAATAAATAATAGGATTACAATAACGTTATATGTTAAAAAATAATTCAAACAGCACTTACGTAATTCACAGATTTTTTTCCTGAAAAAGTGGTTTGGCTACTGCTTTCCCAGGTTTAATTTCCAGCAAGGTTTTATTGTTTTAGTAATTTATTTGTTTTTGTATTCGGAATAAATTAAAATAATGTGAATGTGTCAAAATCGGTGTTGAAGAGCACGAGATTTAGGGCACAAGTCCAATAAATATTTACAATATTTTTTTCCCTTCTCATAAACATTAAAATATCTGTTAATAATAAATTGAACCTAATAAAATTTGTTTTTCCTTAAAAAAAAATCAAAATGTTATAATTAAATGGTCATTTAATGGGAGTTGTATATTAGAAAATTTATTCGGTGAACCAATTCACGCCCGGTGCACTTTTAGATAAGTACACGATAAACAGTTGACATAGAAATATCCCATTTATAATATGCTAAAGACTAAAGACATATTAAAAAGGATGTTTATTTTGAGGAAATAATTATAATTATAAAGGCAGGCAAAAAATTTAATTTTGATTACGTCTTAGGGTAGTAGGTAGTATATTCCTAGATCAGAGATCCAAGATTCATATATTTTCAATCAATAATTAATATCTTTAATTAATATTGCTTTCATTGTTATTTTTTTACGATTTTTAGAAACGAATAAATCTCTTTACTGATTTTTCTCTTTTAAAATATGAATATATGTAAATTTTGCCACAAATTATTCATTGCGCTTACTAAACATAAAAAAAGTTAATGTCGATTGTAAATAAAAACTGCGTCATGATATTCATTTTTTACATAAACGCCATTAAAAAAATTGCGCATAATGGCAGGCATGAAAAAGAGTTCATCAAGTGAAATTTTCTTTTCCGCCAAGATCTATTGTTGATAGCTCTCGGAAAAGCTTTTACAGAAACACTTATTCACTTAAACAAACATTACAATTGAACTCCGAGTGCTGCAAAAAAATATGAAAGCAATTTTCTTTTAAAGTTTTTAGATTAAGGTTCTTGGCTTTTCATAGCCTTTCGGATAATAATTTTGTTCTTCTGGGTTATTATGCCATTGTAGTTAGTGCTTTCTACCAAGGTTTCATCCATTTATTCGTCAGTAGCATTGCAGTATCCATTAATATCAAATGTGCCTATGTCTCGATATGAATTTATTCCTTACTGTGTCAAGTGCCAATATTTAGAATGTGTCTAAAAGAGCAGAAATATACCCGTATGGCATAGTTTTTTCAAGATATAAACCCGTGACTGGACCTGAGCACAAATCGCTTATGTCTATTAACCACACAGTAAAGGTTTTTTATGCAATTCACCTATTTAAAAAAATAATTATATTATTAATTTTATCAGTTGAGTTTGATTGTTTTGTGGTCTACATAATATTTCAGACTCCAGTAAAAAGTTCTGCCCTGTATCTAAATGGTATTTGACTGGTGTTGATATTTCGGTATAACCGAGCCATTACGGAATAACTTAAATGCACTTTTACATTGTCAAATAACTAACTGTCATGTATTTTTATTTTATTATAACGCTGTAATAAGTGATGTAATTGTGTTTACTTTGAGCCCTGCATAAAACTATTGATACTGCGCCTCCCTGCCAATCAATTACTGCCCTTAGTTGACAATCATAATTTGTAACGTGGGCCCTAGGTAAATGTTATTAGTAAATAAAATACCAACGAGTAAAGAGGGATACTGATGCAACTACAAGACAGACTAGCGGCTGGTCTCTTAAGTCAATTAGGGCGTTACATTGGCATTAGCACAGGAAGTTGGAGCATTACCGTACTTAAACATTGACGGGCTGCGTAGGTACCCACACTGGTCGCGTATACACGAGCTGAAAGCCAAAATCACCCACGTGACAATATGAGTTCGGCGTATTTTACTAAATTATGAAAAAAAAAATTAAAAAATTAGGTAATGAGATAATAATAAACATTGTTATGCCTGTTACGTACATTTCACTGAAATATGTATTTCTTAATTATTGTAAATTTAATTCACTGAATTATTGCCAGGATTAATATTGCGTTTATCACTCAAGAGTCGTCCACACGATTAAAATAAGTCTTAGAATTATAAATAAAAAAAGACTGAACATGAACTTATTGTAAAGTACGTTCCTACCTAATAGATAATGGTCACCAGCCTGAAGATGCTCGTTAGAGGGTGATAGTCCTAATCGACCAAATAAATAAGTGGAAGTGTACTAAGTATTTTTAATTAATAATATATAATTCAACAAGTATTATACAATTACATAATGTTCCATTCAAAAATACCGTTCTTCTTAAAATTATAAGTCATTTATATTTATTTCTTTTAAGTCATCAATTATATAATTTCACAAAAACTTTTCAAAATAAGATGGATTTCCATAATAAATTATTTGATTTTATCATAAAATCATATATTATTAAAAAAATATGTAAATATTTTGTAACATCGCCTTTTGTTTGAATCGCGCTTTTTATTCTGTGGGGCATGTCTTTTATATGCATTTTATGCAATTGTTTATAATTTGAGAGTTTCTATGTCATCCTTCCATCAGTATATTTACACATCGTTGCTTGTTGGTAATTAGAGTTTTTAAAATCTCGCGTTATATGAGCTTCCACAAATTTTCTATAGGTGTTTAGATCTGGAGAATTATCTGGCCAATCAAACATTTTTATTTTTGCTTTTTAAGGAATTTTCAGATTATTTTGGCTTTGTGGTATATAGTCAAATCTAACGTGAAGATAAAATATCCACCTGGAAACCATTCCCGAACCTGAGACAACATGTTTGTATTCATTACCTGAATGTACTAAATTTTCCTGATTGTACCTTTAACAATGAGAAGCTGACCAGTACCTTGTCCACTCATTATGGACCATACCATTATTCTAAATGGATGCTTTACTTTTATAATAATGCAGTTCTTGTTATATTTCTTTGCAGCTCGTCTCCCTACAATGGTTGATTTATCCATTTAAATTTGTTGAGAAGCACACCTGAAAGAAACTTTAATATCAGATGTCATAGAATTAATCATGAAAGTGTTATAAGATCCATTAAAAATGTGCTTTTTTTCAATCTTTGACTAGTTTTAATGTATTTTAGCCCATTTCAGTTACCCTTTCTTCATTGCTGGTAAAAGTGATGGCTTTTTTGCAGGTCGACAACGAGAGAAGCTTAATTATTTCATCCGATGTCGAGCTGTCGTGGGAGGTATTTGAATTACAGCATCTTAATTTTTTTAAAGAACTTTTATGGCTTTTTACTATTGTTTACGCACAAATGCATATTCGATTTCTTAACGTTGTGAGCTTCGATTCGATTTCTTAACGCTGTGAGCTTCATCTGTTCACATTTTTTAAACTTTATTTGGTCCTAAGTCACAATTTATTATAGTTATTTTTTTTTCATTACGTCAACAAATGCTCTGAAAGTATCGCCAATCAACGTGATTTGTTAATTAAAATTCTTATAATCAGTGTTTCGAGTCATAATAATTAAAGAGGCGTGAGATTTTCGACCTTTCTTTTTTGGGGTTGAGCCTTAAAAACTCCGTTTTAAAAAGCCATTTATCCTTTATTTTCACGATTTAAATTTGAAAAATTGCAAAAACTATAAATAAAAAACAAAACAATTATTTTAAATCCTTACATAATATCACTCAATGAAAAAAATGTGAAATGATGTAAAATTACGATAATCGAAACGCTTCACTTGACTCTTTTACGTGGCGGCCGGATATCAAATGGACATCTTTCAACAAGGTATATAATGAATATTGTAGTAATAAATTCCATCTTATTTAATTAAACGAACTTTTCAATCTATCTAATTAATAAGTTCTTAATATTTACTCAAATATTGCAATTTTCATTTATAATTTATTTAAACAGAGAGGGAAAACATTTTTGAGAAGGTAATTCCCTTTCTGTTAAAATAAATTAAATGTAAATAACTTCTAAGGGAGGAAATCCAGCCAGTCTGCAAGCATTTGGACATACTCAAACATTGTTGAAAATTTTTAAACCATTTCCTAAAAGTCGTAATTAATTTTTGCTGGAAAAATTTAAATCAAGTTGTGGTAGAGTGGAATTTTTACCTTGAACTTTTGGTCCGTGAGCCCACAATACTTTGACGGGACCACAACCCAGTTAGAGGAAATTAAATTGTTAAAAACTTGAAATTAAGCTTTCGTAATACCTTAAATATAAAAACACTGTTATTCTGGAGCGGCTCTGAAAATTTGAAAGAGGTTGAACTTAAAAAAACTAATAAACTTATCTAAAATTAGCTTTATAAATATGCAAATTATACATAAATAAAAAATACCCGCATGTTAAAAATAAAAACAGATATAAAACAAACATCTATATATTTTAATAAAAACTCTCTTGAAGGTTAAATACAGGTCTGTGTAAAAATGGGCATAGATAACAATTTTTTTTTTTCCAAAATACTGTTTTGTTGATACATACAATTGAACATAGATAACTTTAGCTCTGAGCCTGTCAGACTTGATTATAAACGACACTATACAATCATCGCCGTTGTTCTTTCTGATCTTTTGACATGGGAAATGTTCGAGAGAAGTGATAAAATATATTTGTTTAAATAAAAAAAATTGGCGTTTCGAAATCTTTATTTGTAAGGACTGAACTAAACCCCCGAAGGACATCTCAACAGAGTCATAAATTTTGGAGAAGAAAACATTAAACAGTAGCATTTACAGTACTAATGACATACTATTGGCTGGTTTACGTGATAACGCGAAACACTTGCTATTTGACCCACGAATCACCAAATACAAAATTTTTTTTATTCTTCTATTTGTTGGTTTCAACGAAATAAACTAACAATATTTTGAGTTTGTCCAAATTTTTGTAGACAAGGACTGGATTCAACTCACTGGGGAGCTGTTTATGTTTAAATGTTCTTCATCTCTGTTGTAATATGTTAATATAAACAGCTCCCCAGGGAGTTGAATCCAGTCCTTGTCTACAAAAATTTGGACAAACTCAAAATATTGTTGATAAATACCTGGTCCATGAAGAAGTATAGAAATGGAAAAAATAACATTTTCAGGCGTTGCCTAGTATGTAGGTGAAATAATTCAATTATTTGAATCTCACCCGCATAAATAAAGGTTTCAGCTCTTTAACTTCACAAACATCAACAGATGAAAGAATTGAAGGAATATAGATGTTCAAATATAGGCAGAATGGTGAATGTTACACAGTGTGTAAAGTGGCCACTTAAACCAGCCATTGACAGGTCGTAAGCCCTGTAGATGCCTAGACTTCTGTATTACCTTTTCTTAAATGTTCTTCATCTCTGTTGTAATATGTTGAAATAAATTAACTTTAACATTGTTTAATGTGGGTAGGATTCACAAGGATTATTTCACCTGCTAAAAAACGCCTAATATTTTTCAATTTCCATACTTCATTTTCATTGGTTTCTTATTTTTTAAATATAATATAAAGATTATAAAGTTACATGTTAACAAAAAGAAATATATAATAAAGCAAAAGTACTGAAACAAAAAACAAAACGAAATACCACACTAAAAAAGAATTAACCTCTTGTGCTTGCTGTGGGATTACAATATTAACAATTTAAGCACAAAATACACATATATTTTTAAAAATAAATGACAGTAAGTCAAACATGTTTTTTTATAAGTAAGTGTAATTTATTTAAATTAATATATTTTTTTGAAATGCATGCAAAAGCGCATGCGTGCGCACACGTGTATAATTATACACACATATACACGCAGACGCACACTCACACTTACTCACACGCACATACACATTTACCCACATACATACCATAACATAGAAAAAAAAATTAAATAAGGTTTTCAAATTACTTCAAGAACTGTAGAAAAAACATTGAAAGAAAAAAAAAACATGTTACCTTAATTTTAAAATAAAAAACCTTAAACAAGATTTAAATGTTAATTAATAAGACCGGTTGATTTTATCAATAATGTTTTAAGTAGATATGTGTGTACAAATGTTTACGCAAAACGATGAAGTTAGCAGTTCACAAATGAGACTTAGTGCCGACCCATATGTATGGGAGCAAAGTATGGAGCGGTCGAAATACGTTCACCGTGTGGATGTGGTAAAACTATCCAGGATCGGTGCACAGATGTCGAGATCCGTGCATTGTGCGACCGATATTATCGACACAATCAAGAAAGGAGCGCTGCGTTGGTCCAAACCAACCATGTCCAAGCATGTAGAGCCAATGGATAGCGAAAAAACGTCTAAAAGGATTGACGATGCGAATGTTGATGGAAGTAAAAAAGAGGAAGACTGAGAAAGATATGGCATAATCAAATTAAACATTGAAGATGGATATGTCAAAAGTAGGAATAATTGTCGTTCGTGCATGATAACACGTATCAATGTAGAGGAAACGAGGTCTGTATAAAAATACAGAATAAAGTAGCGTTCTATCCTCTTTACTTACCCCCACAGGAAACAACATAGTTTGTTTTGTTTTATGTCCAAATATTTAAGTTATTTAAATACTTTCACTTTAGAGATGGGTACTCCAAACCTTAATATATTTATACATTATGTTGTTATGTTGTTATTTATACACTATGTGCTTAATTACTTCACAAATATCAGCAAATCTCGGTTGAATGGAGAAAGAAAATCATAATCTTAATTATTGTCAGCTCAGCACCCATTAGTGCAAAGAACACTGCATTTTTAAAGCAAATGCAGCATATTTCAATCTTCTGTTACACGAATCAAAGGTGATCAGATCAGTCTAACGCTTTAGGTTCCAGTCCAGAAACAATGAAGTATTGCAGTTTAAACGACTCGTTGAACAAATTTTTCACATCACCTGTCAGGAATCGAACCCAGGAGCTCAAGAATGGTGTCTGTTTTCTGCAAAATTCACACATTAAGTTGTGTGGTCAGCCAGACTTTAAAAATCAATGATACTAGCCAAACACATTATTAAATGATTTTATGTGAGTATTATAAAAAAAATGAATGTGTGAATTATTTATCATTTGTCAAACTAAAAAATATTCCATCTGTTGTGTTCACTCTTTTCACAAAAGAGCTTTATCCCAGTTTCACTTTTTTATAGCTGGCTGCCTTCTGCATTAGTACGTTTAATTGTCCTGTGAAAATAGCCCGCCTGTCTATCTCGAAAATAATAATAATAATAATATGTATCAGTTCATCGAGGACTGGAATCCTTCGAATTTCTGATAACACGGGGATAAAAGGTCCGATGTTGGGACAGGATGATTTTGACGTGTCCTCGACCAGGCAATGGCCGTATTAGATGATGCGAGAATCATACAGCAAGTTGTATCATTATTTGTACAGTTCCTATTAGTACGTAGTGGGTCGTTATTTTCAGCGCCATTGTGCCCGGGAAATTTTAAAATGAGAATGAAATTGTAAAAATGGCAGTCACTAGGGATGGGGCAATCTGAATTTTACATATGAATTTTTATTATTCTAGAATAATTTTTTGAAGATGCAACATTATAAAATATTATTTCGGTATATTTAATTGGGCATTGACCATCGTGTTATACTGGTTAGCGTTCTGGACTTACATTAATAAGATCTCGGGTTTAATTTATATTCGAAAAGTAGGTGCAATCAAAGGAGTATATTTTGTATCATTAACACTTTGAGTACCGGCCGAATAAAATTTACCCTGTGCCCGGCCTTTTTTTGTGAAATTTTATGCTTTGTGAAGGGTTTCTTAAAAGTGTCATAATTATGAAACAACTGGTTAAAATCAATTGAAACTTCTTATGTTCATTTAAAACAATATAATAAATCATTTTTGTATGATAGTTTTGCCAACATTGGCCTTAATGGGGAGCCACATTGCGATGTTTGCACATATGGAGGGTCTCACTCCTTTTTTTATGATTTGTATCCCGGAGTCGTGTAAACGCGTGATTTTAATAACCACGCGTTGTGTCCCGGTCCCGTGTTTTGACGTAGTTTACCAGCAGCGAAAAATTATTCGCCAATAAAAGTCACAAGATGTCAATTAAATGCACTTTTTTAGACAGCTAATGTAGGTTTATATTTATTCATTGAAGTTTTTTTTTTTTTTTTAATACAAGTTATTTACTTCAAAAAATTAAAATTCACAAAGAGTTTTGTTTCACCCGTCGATGGGAGAAGTGCACTACCGAAACTATATTTATGTTCTTTTGATAGAAAAAGCTTGTGTAACGCTAATATAATATACAAGTTATACCATTATTCCCTTTGGTTCATGGTTCATGATCAGCATTACGATTCAGGTGCCAGTCCAAGGACTATGAAAGATTATAGTGTTAACATACCTTTTAAAATAAAAAAAATCAAGTTAAAAATTTCGGGAATCAAACACATAAAGATCTCTTGCACGGGATTGGAGCGAGTACTAATAACAAATTTTATAATAATTTATCCTGAAGTGAGTCAATAAAAAAAAAAAAATTCAGTTTCTATTTTTGTTCAATGTTGAATCGACGTATAACGAAAGAACTATTTAATTTCATACATTACTATTTTTAGTAAAGAAACGTGTTTTTTTATTCATAAATTTTGCAAAATAAAATTATGTATGAGCATATTACAACAGACATGAAAAATATTTTGCAGAAAATAATATAGAAGTCTATGCATCCATAGGGCTTATGACCTGCCATTGACTGGTTTAAGTGGCCACTTTACACACTGCAAAATTCACCATTCTGCCTTTATTTGAAATTGTACATTCCTTCGGCTCTTCTATCTGTTGAAGTTTGTGAAGTAAGAAAGCTAAAACCATTATTGTTGCGGGTGAGATTCATTTGATTGAATTATTTCACCTACATACTAGGCAACGCCTGAAAATATTTTTCAATCGTTATACTTCTTCTTTAAGAATGTAGACATTCAAATATAGGCATAATGATGAATGTTACACGGTGTGTAAAGTGACTACTTAAACCAGCCAGTGGCAGGTCATCAGCTATGTAGATGCCTAGACTTCTATATTTCCTTCTGTAAAATGTTCTTTAAATCTGTTGTAATATGTTAATATTTATAGCTACCTAGGGGGTTAAATCCAGTCCTTGGCTACAAAAATTTGGACAAACTCAAAACATTTTTGATTAATAGCAACGTTTTGTAGCAATAGTTCACGGACAGTGTATACTTGTAATGCCTTATTAAATAGACTTCATGAACTCGGTAATAGTTATTCCCACGTATCTGATATATTTAGTGTAGGGTATTGTTCCTATAGAATAAACCTTTAAAACTTTTTCGAAGATGTTGAATGGTAATTATATTTATTTATTCGTGCATTTCATAATATATACAGTTTTTAGTTCACTTTGCCCAGCTGTATGAAACAGTACTTATGATTTTCTTGTTGTATTACTGTAGAATGTTTTATTATTTAAACTTTCTACTGAATGTACTGTATAATTTTGAGGTTAATTTTACAAATATAAATCTTGTTTAATTTTTAGGTTTATTTTTTTTTATAAATCTTGTGTATAAGGAAATTTATGTTTAAAAAAAATAATAAAATATTAAGCCAAATATGTTTGTATTATAAATGTTTGTAAAAGGCAGATCCCTTTCCATGTGGGCATAAATGATAATGAAAAAGTAAATAAAATTGTTAAATAGGTTTGTGTCAGTGTCAGATCTGTAACGAACCATAAAAAGGATTGTCAAGATGTATGATATATGCAATGAGTTGAATGGATAAAGGGATAATTTAACGCTTCGATACAGACTGCTATTCCTAAAAAACATGATATTTAAGAACATCTAACAATATTCAAGCTAAGCTCAGGTCATGGCTTTTCCCATCACATTTATTTAAAATGAACCATAGAAACTCTCTAATCTGTGAATGTGGTAAGGATAATGGTGATTGAAATCACGTATTTTTTATTGTCATTTAATGAAAATAAAAACTAGAGACAAATTGATCAAGAAAATCTTAACAGATATTTAAAAAAACGATTTACATCCAAATCATACTTTAAGATATAAAAAAACTCGAGAATAATTTCTGCGATATGTAAATATTGATATGAAAACAATATTAAAAATATACAAAGGTTTAACTGATGTTTAAAAAATGAATGTGTTATTATAAAGTGTAGTAAAAATTAATCGTAAAAATAATTCTCAAATATTTTTCATTCTGTAATTTTATTACAATACTTATATTATTTTAACCTCTTAATTGCATAAAATGTTAAATACGGATGTTATTGATTGTTAAATATTTTCTACATATTATCAAGATTTACGGTATTTTTCTTTATAATACACGCTCATTTTATTATTCATTTATTTTATTTTAATTTTATCACCTAAATCACCGAGCAAAATAATTCTTGGTGATTTAGGCTCTCAGATATTATTTTTCTCTTTTTAGATTTATGCTAAATAGATTTCTATTTTCATGTATTTGATAATATGTAATCTCATTACTGGGTGTTTTTCTGAATAACGAATTATTATTTCGTTTTTTCAGTTAAATAATTTAATTTTGTTATTTTTATTTTGTCATCTAATATTATGTTTCCTTTCTTAAAAATTTTGTAAAAGGTTTTATCTGATTTCTTTGTTTGTTTTTTTTTTGTTTTATGTTATTTTATTTTGCTCTTTCTTAACGTTTTCTGGCTAACATAACCACAGAATAGTATAGAAGGCAAAATAAATATAAAACATAATGGTTTATCATTTTTTGGTTCAAATAGAGATACAATATTTCTGTGTTCGAATATTGTTCAACTTATTGTTCCATTTCTTGCGCCATGTAAAAGCAGTATAACACGATGTTTTATATGAGATTTTAAAAAATGCATGAATTTTACAAAGTGCGTAAAATTAATACAATTTTAATCACAGATAATGACGTGTTATTAGCCCGCCAAAACAGTGATTTTAGGTGACCATTAAAATATTTTTTGTCTGTGTCAGAGAGAATAAGAATAAAATCCTCCTTGTGAAACAGAACCAGAACCCAGGACGAGTATTTTCCACTCGATGGCCACTTTCGGATAAAAAGCCTGAAAAAATAAAAAGAGTGGAGGTAGATCCGCCTCGTAGTGTAGTGGCTGGCCTGTTTTCCTTTCGTGTTTGAGATCCTGGGTTCGATTACTGGCAGGGTGAATATAAACTATTGGTTTTAAAGGTGATTCTCCATTGCAATATTTCATTGATTCAGAGCTGGCACCTGAAGCGCAAGACTGATCATCTTATCTTATATGTAACAAAAATCACCGAGATTTGCGGCAATTGCAACACTAATGCATTGGCATATGCACCACTGGGTAGGTACGGATTGGAAAGTAATAATGATATATATATATAGATATTAGAAATGAGTGTTTCGTAACTGCTAAAACAGTTTCACAAAAAAAAAAAAACTTTTCATGTAACGCTGCCCTAAAGTGTTATTTACAATACACCAGTTTTCAACAATTTTATTTATTTGTTTCTGCTATTTAAAAAAAAATACTGTTACATTTATTCCCGGTAACAGTTTATTTTTATGTAAAACTGTTTCAGCTTTTTTAGAAGAATAACAGATTTTTTTAACTGTACACAGGTTAAATCTAGTACTTGATAACAAAGGTAGTACATACTCAAAATATTGTTCAAATTCCGGATTACTGTGGTGCTTCTTATGGTTTGTGATTTATACACAGGCGGAAATAGACATGAATAAAAGATTTGATAAGAGGGATGTTTTTCAGTTGACCATGGTGTCGCAGGTCAAAATGTTTACATGTTTATGTATGAAGGTCCATATTCGATATTTATTTCTGAAAGGATTCCTTTTTACACAAATGGCAGGGGTATTAAAATGAATGTTCTCCGTTGTGTTTTGTATCATCGTGAGATAATGAATTGCGAATATAATGTAGGTACTATGGATTTTTGTCAAAATTAAAACAATATTGATTGCGTTTGTAAACAACAACTGAACTCCAACTCCTAGGGAATCGATACAAATTGCATCAATTTACATCAAATGTAATATCTTTTAGATGCTAATATTGGTTGTGTATTGTTTTGTGTTTAAAAACGGGCACAACTTATGTTATCTATTTATTTAGCAGTATACACGGCGCGTAGTGCCTTTTGCCATACAAATAACATGTAGTGTGTAAAAATAAACACTTCAAATAATATACAATAGATAAACGAAAAAAAAACCATAAAAAGTTTATAACACAGTGGTCTCATACAATGATCTCGCTAACAGATTATGAAGAAAATAAATCATTTAAAAGCATATAAAAATAAAAAAGTAAGAAAAATGTTTTCTTTTTTTTAAAAAGAAGATTGAACAAAACGCAAAATTAAATGTTAACATATTCAGTTAAAGAGAGAAAACGTTTGTATAACAATCCAAAAAACATAATATATATTCACAAAAATACACAAAAAGTAGATTTAAAAAAAAAAAGAAATATACCATAGATTGATACGATTTTATTTATTTTATAAGCAGTGTTAACGAAAACCGGACAAAGCAATATTTATATGTTACAACCGAGATGAAGAACGTTTTACAGAAGAATATTTTATATTTACTCCCAAGAGGGTTGAATCTAGTTCATTAATACATAAATTTGGACAAACTCAAAATATTGTTAATAGCAACATTCGTAAGGAGCCATACTCAAAAGCTGTTAAATATTTGTATCCTGCAAAATTTATATCAACCATTTACAGTCAAATCAATAAAGTTTTGCAGTTGAAATATTTTTAATATTAAAAACATTTTTCGTTTTGTGGTATGACCGGTTTTAAGGTTACTTCCTCATCTCTGTTTAAGTTCTGATGTGGAAGTAAGCGGTTTTTACAAATTTTCAATAAATAATTGTTATAGTAAAATCATCAAAGGTAAATAATTTGACTCTAAACTGGGCAATAATAGTGACACTATTAATACCACTTGAAGTGAACTCCCCCCTAAAGTTTTGCGACTTGGAGTATGCAGACGATACAGCTCTTTTTGAAAAGTTTGTTGGTGATTTTCAGTAAATTGTTGAAACACTGCAGGAAAACTCAACTCGTCTGGATCTTAATATTAATACAAGAAAAGACCCAGATTACGTCCAACAAATCCTGCCCTGACCCTGAACAGCCTTTTTAAAATAATGAACCGAGGTTTGAGAAAGTTGACAGCTTCAAATACTTGGGAGTTCACATAACTGAGGATGGAAGCATGCACAAGGAGCTCGCAACCTGCTAAGGAACTGCTGAAGCAACTTTTAACATGATGCGTGTTGTCTGGAACTCTAGTCTATACTAGGTCAAAATGAAATGCTGATTATTCAATTCTTGTATAGTGCCAGTAATCCTATATGGGTGCGAATCTTGGCACCTTACTAAAGCTTACAACTTTAAACTTCTTAGTTTTGAGAGTAAGTGCTTGAGAAGAATATTAGGTATACGGTGGTTCGATTTTATAACTAACATTGAAGTCCGAGAACGGACGCAGTAACCTCATATAACGAGCGTCTTGAGGATGCGGTGGTGGACCTAGCTTGGACACGTGCTGCGCGTGTCTCAAGAGAACCTTAACCCAAGTTGCCTCTTCTTGAAACCTGTGGGCTCACGCCGTCCTGGAAGGCCGTCGATGACGATCTTTCGACTTTATTCGGCGGAATTAAGGGGCGCTGTATTAACGGGAAGAGGCGATAATGCTGGCTGGTGATAGGGTCTCCTGGAGGCCACTGGTGATGTCCACATGCTCCAGTTAGGAGCGGATGTGGAAAAGAAGAAGAAAAAGAACCCTAACTTCATTTTTTAATCCTGTTCTTTCCTGGATCTTCTTCTTTTTTCCTTCCAAACTCCTCACCCGATCCCACATCCTGTGCATTCCTTTTCTCATCACATAAAATGCATATTTTTTTAAAAATTAATAAATGTAAATGTACGAGTATAAACTCAATCTGCCCACTTAAAAATAACTACAATTCAAAAATATGTACATATATTTGTGTAAAAAATAAATAAATTTTAATTACAAATTTTGAACGATTTTTCACTAATTTATTTTTAATTGGCTGGAATATATTGCTTTAAAAATAAGTCTGCCAAAGCGCAAATATATAAGTACTTAAGGGTTAGATAAAAAAAAAGTGTGCACTATTTTCATTTTATCGACCGATTTCAATCGATATATCAACGAGCCCATCTTGCCTACATATACAATATTTAATTAACTTTACCCATGAATAGACCGGTACCCAAATGTTGAAATGAGTGGCACTGACCGAAAGTAAAAATATTCCTCAACCGACGTGATTAATAAAAATAATAAGAGGGATACAATTAAAAATTAACGCTTGGAAAAATCACTAAAAATACGATTTTAATAAAATTATTTTATTCTATCTAATGAACAATTATTTGAATATTACTTTCATTTAAACATAGCCATTATGGGCTGCACTATTTTAAACTTATAATTTAATTAATCAAACACTGATTTGAGTCTACTGAACACTTTATTTTATATAAAGTTTATATTTGAAGCACTAATTTTGTGGTTATTTATTTTACTTAATTTTATTTTTACAAATATAAAGAAAATATAAATATAAAAACAAAATTTTCGTGACATTTTTTTGTGATGATTAGATGGATTGAATGTCTTTATACAACTATATAATAGCATTTACATTAATCATAATTGTGGAAAAAAACAATAGTTCAGGGCAAGACTAAGTGTTTAATAGGTAATGGGGAGTAAAAGTATTTATATTTGTTCATTTAATCCATATAATCTTCAGAATCGTTTTAAAATACCCTTACAAGGCAAAACAATTGTCACGAAATTTTTGTTTTTATATTTGTAAAAATAAAATAAAGTGTTTAGTAGACTCGAGTCAGTGTTTGATTTCTTATATTATCAGTTGAAATATGCAGTTCTATAAAATAAATACCGAATCAATCAATCAATACTATTTGACATAATTTTTATTTATATGACAGAATTTCAGTCGTCATTTGATTCATTTCAGACATTGGTTTTCGTAATAATTGTTTCACATTTAATAATACTTTCTGAGTAGGTAGAGTAAAGATTTTGTTTTGTGTGTTAAGTTGAATGTTTAATTATTTTTTTTAATTTGGTATTGTTATTTGGTGTAAGAACATTAATTTTAACGGCTTTACAAAAGTATGATTCAGTACTGTGAACGTCATTTATCAATAAAAGTAACGGTTTTAATGAAATTATTTGTTATAACATATTTATTTTGCCTTCAAATAATTGGTTTAATTGAGTAAAAAAACCCCCAATAAAGATTCTGGTCAAAACGTACCTAATCTGGAGATTTTATTTTAGTATTGAAGTAGACAAATATATATTTTTTTAATATGTGTTAAAATCATGCAAAATAAAAGCAGATAAAATCAAGAAGAAAAATCATATACTCAGTAGATTAGTTGTACACTGAGAAAATTTTAAAATTTATAGCCTTTTAATTTGACATATTGTTACAAAAATATTATGTTTTAGATTAAAATTAGACAGATTTCTCAAATATATAAAGTTTGGTACGCACACAATGGCGTTTAGTATACCTAACTACAATCAAATGATTATTGCTATTGATAGAAGTAAACATAGTTAAAACGAAATTGAGTAGTTCGTGAAATAAAACAGGTGTATTAAATATTATAACGACCTACCGTGAGCCACACGATTACAGGTATAATGAATGAATTAAAATGTGACAAACGGTTTGCGTGTTTAAAGGCTTACTCACCCAATGTATTCCGTAAAGCTTGCTTTCCACTGTTGCTGCCTGGAAGCGATCAGGAAAACACAAACAAGTGGTTAGTACTGATTTTCATAACCACTCAACCACATCCACTAAGACTTGTCCGGTTTTCACAAAAAAAATAAATTTAAAAAATACCTTATCAAACACACGGACGCCAAAATCAAAACCAGAAAGAGGCTAAAAAAAATGGAACATTTCGCAATTATATGATTTTTTGGTTTTAATTTAATAATAAGTGTCTTTTTAATAAGTGATTTTAAACGTAGTATTTTAAGACATGGCGCGGTTTAAGTGGTTTCTTAACGGTTTTTTTTTCGTTTTAATTGGTCGGGATGCTTTGTCGCGCGCGATTTTCGTTCGACATTTTCGGGTTTGTGGGTTTAATTTCCCGGGTCGGAGTTGGCGGGGGCGGAAACCTTCTCGGAAGGCCGGCTAGGGGAGAGTGGTATCGGATACCGGGCACAGGTGGGCCCCGCCCCCGGCTGAGGCTAGGGGCGGGGCGTCACGCACACAGGCGCCCCCGTTAATCTATCATCCCGAGCATACTACTTTATCTGTCACTCATACTACGTGTGATATATCGCGGCTAAGTGACGATGATTTTGAAAAATCGCTGCGAGATTTTTATTTTCATCTTGAACCCCAAAAACACAATATTTTTTTGTTTTTTTATTGCACCACTACAAGCTAGAATACCCATTACAATGGCACAGAACACCCGGGCTTGAAAAACTAACATTAAAAAAAAGAAATCTTCTTAAAGAGGCCACCGATCTGTATACATTTTATACAAATCTGTGGCCTCCGTATTTTTAATGTATTTAAATTCAATTGAAGGGTACATGATATAAAAGACGAATATCAATAAATAAAGTTTTCAGATGGAGCGTTGTTAAGTTTTCAAACCTCTTGGACATTGAAATAATCTTTTAAATCCATATACAAAATTACTAAATAAATACTAATATTATAAATGCGAATGGCGAAAGTATACTTGTTTGTTTGATTGTGTTTCGTTCACGTCTCAACGGAGTGACCGATCAAAGTATTTTCTTGTATAAGGATAGCCGGAGAGGTGAGAAGTAAAATGGGATACTTCATTTTACATCGCGAAAAAAAAACCTATACATATCAACAATGAGCAACATTATTTGAAAATGAGTAGACGGTGAAGTGGGATGTCAGAAAGAGTGGAATTAATACTCTTAAAATTCTATTGTTGACTTGCTTTATCTGTGGTTAGTTTGGTTTTCTTTTCCTTTTGGTTTTGTAGTAAGATGTGAACAGAATAACGATGCTACATCACCATAGGCTAACATATAATCGTATTTATTTCCTAGCGATAGTTGGAAGACCAAGGGCTTCCGATCCCAAAAAAATATATCATTCCATCAAGAAAATTCATATTCATAAACGACATAACTAAGGAATTACATAATTTATTTCAATAATACTACGTGAGCGAAGCCGCGGGTAAAATATTGTATCATATAAAGGAACTTGCTTAATGTAAATAGCCTATGATGTTTTATATAATCTAAAACAGTCTTCATTTATAAAAAATTATAATTTTTGTAATTTAAGAAAAAAACATGTGTTTGTTCACATTTTCAAAGAAACAACAGACTTTTCATTTAATAAACTACAAACAATCCTTTAAATTCTAACCGCCAAAGTGACTGTAATGCTAGAGTTAAATGTATTAACTATACCCCTTTCAGACCTGAAGTTGAAATTTGAATTTTGCTAATAAATTTTGTCTTTAATATGATAGACATTACCGAGGACTATGTTCATACAAAAAGTAATCTTACATAATCTTAGTCTTAAAAATAATTTTAAAAATCCAACTGTTAAGTGAAGAATAAACAAAAAAACAAACAAACCATCACGCCGTTTCCGCGTAGGGATAGGCAGAGAGGATAGAACGCCATATCACTCTATCTTTCCATACAGACATCGCTTCCTCTACATTCATACATCTTCACATGCACGCACGCCGATTATTCCTACTTTTGACATGTCCATCTTCGAGTATTTGATGGACTCAATATGGATATCAAACATTTTATTTAAAAATATAGAATGAAAAGTCAAAATGATTTGTTTATTGTGTGAAGCATTTTAAAGCAGTGCTTATTACGTAAAAGGAAAAGGAATGTTTTGCACTTTTCACACTTTATTTTCGCTCTGTTTTTACAGTTTTGCAAACAACAGACTCTGGGGAAGTTATTTCATCGTCAAACACTGCCAAGTAGATCTGAAATAGGCAAATTAACAGGTGAATAAATTTTATGATGATAAAATGCGATATTTTCATCATTCTCATTATCTTCACTCATCTCATGAGCCCTGCGCTTTCATTCTGGGGTTTTCGTTAGGGCTTCTCCAACTTCCAAACAGAAAGCCAATAAATCTAAGGATTTTTTGGCTTTATTTTTTTAGCATCTTGACGGTACAACATCCAGAAATTTACCAAAAATAGGTCTCAAAAGTGTACGATGGTCTTCAGCGTCCATTTTTTTTGTTGTTTTTATGCAAGTACGATAATACTCAATTTGCTGGTCACTTATAACCACACCACTCATTAGTTTGTTTTTATCACTTGTGGAGCCTGTATGTTTACATGTGTCTTGGATGGCTTGTGCCACCTCTTGACTGTTGAAACAGATTTAACTCCAGTACAGTTCGAGGCTATCACAACGGATTTCGTGTCTTGCCATTTGATGCAAACAATATCGTTACAAACAAGTTGCTGGAAAACTCCCTGTTGTATAAGCTTATCCGCATTTAGTTTTATACCTCTAAGGTGGTAAACCATGATTGTGCCAGTTTCGTGAATGCTAACAGTAGTTTATCTTTTCAGGAAAGGAAGAATTATGAAGTACCTATCAAAAAAGAGACTGCTATTTTGCCATTTCATCCTATCTGCTAATAGATTAAAGATATTTTCCACAAGTTCATCGTCCTCATTTTCTTCACTTGAACATTTCATCTCTGAAATGTTTCCGTCTCTAATCGCATTCAGAACAAAATCGTCGAATCCTTCCTCATCTAGTGCTACTTCCTTGACAGCATCTAATGAAAATAATAATTATTATTATAAATAGTTTAAACATAAGTTTATGTAAAGCGTTAAAATAATTAGTTACACGGAATTCATAAAAAAAAACTACAAATACACTTAGAAAAATCAAAATATGTCATTACTTTACAAATGTTGTAATGTCAGAAGTACATTCCAGCCCGTACGCTCGTGCTGGTGTAAATGCTATCGTAAATAACTGGCACAATTGCAAATATTTTTTTAAAACAAATAAACCACCTAAACGCAAATGTTAACTACACTAATTACATCGCAAGTTACTTAAATAATGAATGTTTATATTTTTATATAATACTTACGTGACAAAGTTCGACCTCCAACGCGGCGTGACATTTTGACAGCTGATACTGACGCCCCTAGTAATTTATATTTTTGAATCTAATGTCTTTAAAGTATTGCTGTAGACCCGCACGGTAAATATCAGCTGGCATTTGGCGAAACTTTTAATTTTTTTTTTTTTTTAGATATCATTTTTTTTGTCGACCCACACGATCGTGTTAGCCGGGTCTGAAAGGGATAAGAGATCTCATAAAATTTCAGGGCAAGAACTTGTGTCTATAACTTTATTTCCAGTACGTAACTAAAATCCACTCCTTGTTCCCTGTGTTCTTTTTTTTTTCTTGATTATCTTGAAAAGTAGAGCCTTTGTGTCAAATTGTATATACATAAATGTAGATCATGCGAACTGCCGCCAGATGCTATTATTAGTTTTAAAACACATTCATCCTTTATATCCTGTATCCTTCAATTGTAATGGTAATACGAAAATTCTAAGAAAGTTCTGGTTTTATATGTCACTATTTAACTGTCCCTGGACTGGCACCTGGGGTGGTATATTATTTCTACCTTAGATAATACCCAAAACTTTTGATTAGGTTAAATTGACCAAACCGAATTCGCTTTTTCTTTATTATGGTATCGAACTATGAAATGTCAATTATAAAATTGTTTATGTTACGTCATTTGACGTTTAATTACCAGTGTAGCCATATTTGAAGCAAGGTGTCTTCGCATGCAAAAAATAATAATCCACACTACATTCGCAGTAGAAATTTTCTTTATCCTTGTGAAAAATTCAGAACAGCACTTCTGAGCCAAGAATATGATGGGAAGCTAAGGACGTCATATCTTTATTATGACGGTATAGTTGAAGATAAATTCTCTCGAGCGATAAAGAAGATACACTACCGACCCTCCAAGTTTTGGGTAGGTATATCGATATGTAACAAGGGGGAACGTACATCACTTTATACATATTTACGCACTAAAGTGACATAACTTCATTATGACGTCATACTTGAAGATAAATTCTCCCAAACGATTACGAAGATACATTACCGATCCCCCCACCATCAAGTTTTGATGTAAGTACATTTGATCGTTCTGAAGTTGCCACTTTTTTTCTTAAAAGCCTATCAAAAATATGAGAGAGATATAAATAAATTTTTAAGTCGAATTGAAGTCTGATACAACTGTGAGTTTTGAAAACGAACGCCTTGTTGCACACATAATGTGGCTAGATTCTGCCCTATTAATATTTAAGAGCATCGGTGAAAAATGTTGCCGCTTTAAAAACTAAATTTCTTTTTTATATTTTTTCCGTCTGTTTTTCTATCTTCCTGAGTGTATGTATCGAGACGCTGAAGGAGCCGGCTTTGTAATCGCGCGATAGATAAATGCAGACGATCGTTAAGCATACAGTATTTGTAATAATTGTCAAAAGTCATATTTATTGTATTTTATAAACGTTTTGAAGTGGGCTCATCACAGAAGTCTAATTAATATAAATGATAATTATTTAATGACGTAAAGAACGCGGACTAAGTTTTCAGGGTCATCGGGTTGGATTCGATAATATGCCGTTGAGATGACAAGTCAGTAGAACATACCAAGGTAGATAGAGATAGTACAGAAATTGAATATACCGTCTCGATATGTACATGATATGAAGATAGCGTTCATAAACGCGGCACTGGAACGTAAGACTGATCACGTTACCTTCATGTTACAGATGATCTAGATACGCTGCATTTGGTGTTTTAAGTAAGTGCCCTATACATCATCGATGGCGGATAAAGGTGTGTAAATGCAAAATCATTACGACTACCAACCAAGATTTTTATTTTTAACGATTAATACATATTGACATATGTATTACATAGATAACTTATGTAGGTACCTACACGAAAAGGAAATGTGGAAGTTTAGGCATATGATTTGTCATCGGTTTGTTTCAAGTGGCCACTTTTAATACTGTGTAACCTTAACCATTTTGCTTATGTTGAAATATTCATATTTCTTAAATTATTTCATCTGTTTATTTTCGTGAAGTTGAAATTAAAGAGTTCTTAAACTATTTTTTTTAGTTTGAAAGCTGGCTTCGGCTGATTTGTTTGCTATAGAGTGAATTCAATCAAATGATTTCAAGGAAGTTTTAATATACCAACCTATATTTCAATAAAACTTAAATAAATTGATTAAATAAACACTATATATATTTCTTTGATTTCAGTTATTTATTGACAATTCTTGATGGGGAATAACATAGAAATAATGTAATAACTTATATTTACTTGGGTACACTTTCACTTATTTATTCGACCTATTAGCGCTTTCATCCCCTAATGGCCATCGTCACCTAACATAATTTTTAGTTTTATATAAATTATCTTTGTACTGTAAAATATTTACTAGTCTGAAGATGCCCATTATAGAGTAAAAGCGCTAATTGAAAGTGAAAGTGTACCAAGTGTTTTTAATTGGTAACTTATATGATATGTGTTAACGAAACGGCGGACTTTTGTGACGTTTGTGATTAGGAAATATTTGAGAAAGGATGGGAACATGGAATGGATACCTACCTTTAATATGATCTGAATGTTCTTCAATTTCTGGCACTGGATCACAAAATGAACTATAAAATTTAACAATGTTTTCCACGACGCGTGATTATTCCAACCACTTTTTTATCCGATTTTATGTGAAATCAAAAATGCTGTTTGGTTTTTGTTCTAAATCCGAATCTTCTAATTTGAATATCTTCTATCTTGAAGTTAGGTAGGTACCATAAGGTTGGGTGGAATGGAAGGATGTGAACGAAAGGTAATCGGCCAGGAATAGTATCGTAAAATGCTATTATTTACTTAATAATATGTAAATATGAGTCAATAAATATTTATATATTTATTTAATTATTTATAAATAACATATACGGCCTAAGTCAATTAGAACTGTTATAATATGAAGAAACGTAATATGTTTAAAAAAACTAAACAATAAGAGCAAAAATCTATGTAGGAAAGACAAGCAAGGGCAATAAAATAATGGTACTCAATAAATTCATAAACATTATCAACAAATAAGACTTCGAGCTATCCCATGATAATCCATATTCATCTCAATGTTCACATCATGTTTCATGTAGTTTAAGACAAGCTATTTAATAAAAATTAACTTTAGTAAATTTCTAAAGTAAATAAAATTAAAATGGGATTTTTTTTCAAATTGTTCTTTTAGTAGACGCTGTCTGCGACCAGCTCTAATGTGTCCTCCCCCCGTTCTGAAGTTCAAACGTGACCTGCAGACGAACTGTCAGCCATGGATGTCCAGAACCGCGAGAACCTAGTGCTTTGTAAAGTAGGAAAGCGTGTTTAAGGCTCTCGGAAGGCGACGAGTCTATAATAATATATGGCCCAGCCAGCCGCATAGCCTGATGACGGTTGTCACCGAATATCTCTGCGTCCGTTGTCTTATTTCCATATTACTTACGAAATTAAACCACCACACATCCAGTATTTTTCGTTGTCACCTACTCTGAAAACTCCATGCTTTGCTGTTTTAAACCCTTGTGAGGTGACACAGTAGAGAACAGGAGCTATGCAGTAGCGACCAATCGAAACCAGATTTTCAGCCGAAACCGAAACTTATTCAAATAAATTAAAAGTAAACAATGTTTTAAGTATGTTCAAATGCTTGCAGACTGGCTGGATTTTCCCCCTAGGGAGTTTTTAATATTTGAATTTGTTGCAATAGAGAGGGAAAACATTTTTGAGAAGGGAATATGGGAGTCTAGGCGGAAGAGTTGAGGAAATGTGGATGTTCAAACATAGGCAGAATGGTGAATGTTACAAAGTGTGTAAAGTGGCCACTTAAACCAGCCAATAACAGGTCAAAAGCCCTGTAAATGCTTAGACTTCCATATTCCTTTCTTAAAAATATTTTCCCTCTCTGTTGCAATAAATTTAAATTAAAAGTCACTTGAAAACGTCCAAAATTAGGCGTTATTATTGTGTGACCTTACAAATCAATAATAAAAAGCGTTAAATAAAATACACAATGAATTAAAAGGCATCAATTTAATGGTTCGATTTTATGCTATACATAATGACAATATATTGAGTTTGTTCAAATTTTTGTACACAAGGACTGGATTTCAATTGCATTATTTGTTTATTTCTTTACGACCATTTTGTGCAAGAGAAATGCGCATCGGACCTGTCCCGTGTACGGGTTATCTTATGTTATACATATCATCATCTCGTCATATGGGTGCATTCTCAGCTGTAAAATAATGCGCATTCTGATAGAACTCGTGATTATCCAATCACCCATCGCTTATGTTGCGCTTTTGTCCTGCAATACGTTTTTTCACTACATACAATAGAAAAATGTTTTCTAATATATTACAACAGAGATGAAGAACAATTAAACGTAGTTATACAGAAAGCAGCCAGCCATAGAAAAGTGAAACTGAGATAATAGCCATTTTGTGAAAAGAGTGAATTAAAAAATCTACACGCGTTGCTATTTACGTGTAATTATAAGTTAGTTAAATTCCTGACGATGAGGTAGTAACCTCGAAACCGGACGAAGTATAATTTTAAAAAATTAAAGTGGTTTATACAAATTTATAAACAAATAAGTGTAAAATGTCATACCACAAAGTGAAAAATGTTTTTGATAACAATATTATACTCATATATTTAGCCAACGAATCACGAAATCTGTCTAGTTTTTACTTTTTATGTTTGACAATCGCAATACTACAACTAATTAGACAAAAACCTTATATTTCTAATTTTGTTTATTTTCCATCCGAGTACTGCCGAACATAATCCGACAAATCCCGACCGCAGGTTTCGGCTGAGACGAAATTTCTTTTAAAACTAAAACTTCGGTCCGTCACTGTTATGCAGGCATTTTATAGGCGGCATTTTGTTACAACCGAGTAATCATTCGATCTTCAGACAGTCTTCATACTGTTGAAGCTTACATAATATAGGGCCTGTTATAAATCCTGTCGGATATACAGATCTGGTGGCTTCCAAAAAAAATTTCAAGGATTTAAAAAGTTTTGTAATCATTTCGGCGAATTGATCATGTCCAATCAATTTATACCCAGTCTGTAATGAATTCACTTCCCTTTTTTTATCAATCTGATGAAGGGCATATTATGTAATTTTGAATGACATTACATATTTTAGTACAAATGTGTCAAGACTACTAGATTATAGAGAGCTTTATCGGGCAGCGCCTCTCGTTCGGCATCAAGTTACTTTTCCATGTATGTGGGCATCGCCAAGGAATTTTTTTATTGGATTTACCGGAAAGGGAATGTAGATGATGATAATGATTTATAAAAAAAAAATGGTTTTATTTATTATTTTTATTTTATTTATAAATTTATTGCAAAAAAAATAATATGCATACTTAATAACAGGGAATCTATATAAAACCAATTAATGTAAAATGAAAACGGAGTGTTCTCTGTTTATGATAGTCTCCATCTAACATGGCACAGCCGGTTCTAAGATGGGGATTTTTTATCTTCAGAGCGTAAGTAGTCCTATACTAATAAAACAATAACATAAAAAAGAAAAACTAAAACTACTTAATTATAAATGCCTAGCTAATCAAATGTAAGAAATTAAAAATCATAATTATACAAATATAAAGTATATACATGTGCCAAGAATACATGTTACTTAAACATAAATAATATAGTATAATATATAATAAAACAAATAAAAAGCAATGAAATACATAAAAATATAAATAATATGTGTACCAATTATATAAAGTACTAAGTTTATTTATTTACATATATTTTTCAAAAAAATCTCTCGCTACTCTATTTATATGTGCAGTTATTTTTATTTCAAAGTTTGTTTTACATTTTGAGTCTTTTATATTTGGTAATTAATTATTAAATATTTTTGGAACAATTACATTGTACTGCTTTTTACCAAAGGCGGTTGATACAAATGGGACAATACAGTTAATTTGTGTTGCTGAACGAGTGTTTATATTCTGTTGGGTTCTTTTGACCTCACTTAATTTATCATAAAATTTAAGTAGTAGGCACCTTACAAACAATTTTCTTAAATCCAATATCTTTAACTCAGCGAATAGGTCTTCCGTTGAATACCTCAAATGATCTTCATGATCCATTTTTGTGATATTTTTACTGGTTCAAGGATTGAACGAGAGCAACCTCCCCAAGCTAAATTGCAATATGATAGTTTATCTTAATAGTTTGTGGATTTTTGCTATGGTGTGGAATGGGCCTGTTCAAGGCATACGGAAGGAATGTGGTAGTGTGTTGTGACGCTGTCCGGTTGAGATAAAATAAAAATTATATAGTCGATATTCTTGAATTTCGACCACCTAGTTTTTATCGAAATTCAAACGAGCAGTGTCAAAACACATTACCGCATTCCTTCTGTGCGCCTTGAACGTAGACCTTGTCTATACCTAATGTAATGTAAACTAAAAAATCTTTTTTTTTTTATAGTATCAAAATATTGTTTTTCTTCTGTATACTTTGTGTATTGTGAAAAAGTTAGAATTCATTGTTAAATTTTTACTACAGTATTTTTTTAAGTATGTCTCAATGTTTCTAGATAATGATTCACATTGAATGCCGAGAATTCAATATTCTCAAAGAAGTTTTCCATAACTGTTGAAATATCTACTAATTTTAACAACTTTTATTATGTTTTGCTGGCGGATACCATTACCGATCTTCAGAAGCTGTTAAATAGTGTGGATGCATTTGGCGAACAACTGGGTCTAACAATTAACGTTGGTAAAACAAAATGGATAACATTTAGCCGACTTCTCCGCATTTTCTCTCCAATTAAAATGTAGTGGCATCCATAAAGTAAACAAGTATAAGTACATTGGCAGCATTCTAAAAAAGCCTCTTGACCCAGATATAGAAACTAAATGGAGACAGCAAGATCTACTTTTTTTACAAAATGAAAACCCTTTTCTGCAATGATAATCTGAACATTAAAATAAGGCAAATATTGGTAAAGTGTTACGCGTGGTCTGTATTATTGCATGGCTGTGAGACTTGAACTCTGAAAGCGAACATTACGAATAGACTGGAGGCTTTTCAAATATGGTTACATCGCAGAATGCTTAAGATATCTTGGACAGATCTGATAACAAACTCAAAAGTTATAAGTGAATCTTGAACGAAGAGAGAACTCTTAACCACCATAAAAGTTCGTAAAATTTCCTATCTGGGGGATTTAATTTTTTTTTTTTTAGAAAAAGAAATATTTGCGTTCGTATGACTTACCCAAATATTTGATTTTAAGGGACATTTTCATCTAGTTGTAAATAACTCACCATTAGAAAATGGAATCGAGTTGGGGTAGAGTGGGATCGAACCATGGACCTTTAGCCTGTGAGTCCGAGACACTAGCCACAGGACCACAACCCGATAATGCGTGAAGAAAACTACCGATTGCTTCATTTGATTTTTAATGGCAAGATTGAAGGTTACCGAGGGACTGAAAGAAGGCAAATGTCCTGGCTGCGTAATTTACGAGACTGGACTGGCTTCAGAACGGTAAGATAATATACTGGACAGGGCGCCAAGAGAAGAAGAGAAACTTATATTTTTTTAAACAATATTTTGAGTTTGTAATCATTTTTGTAGATAAGAACTGGATTCAATCCCCTTGGGAGTTTTTAACATTAATCAACTACAGCAATGATGAAGAACATTTTAAAGAAAGGAATATAGAAGTCTTAGCATTTTGCAAACTATGCAAAGTATGGGAAATGGGAATACAAAAAGAGATGTGCAGATGGCTCATCTCATATATCAAAATTAGAAGTCAAACAGTAACTGTGTTTTTATTTAACTCAAATATTATCTTTATTTTATCTGGGGTTCCACAAGGACCCCACTAAGGACCCTTATTATTATTTATTTACATAAATGGCATTCGCAAATTCAATTTTATAAATCTAATGTTTGCTGACGACACTAATTTAGATATAAAGTTAAAAAATAATTATTTGTAATTACAACGCCAGCTAGGTAACATAGTAGACTACTGTTACTATAACTATTTATACTTACACACTGATAAATGTTTCATATTTCGTTCACTAGAAATAGAAATAAACGGTAATTGGAAAACGAGCTGAGAGATCAAGGTGTGATTATGGATGAACAATTTTTAATTTGATTCCCATATTCAGGCATATTCAGGCATCCATAAATAAGGCTAACAGAAACCTGGGCTTTATTATACCCACCACTCGATGATTTAAAAAACCACATTTCTCAAAATTGTATTTAATCAATACATTCGCAGCCAACTTGATTTCGCTACTGTTTTGCTATCATCATACTTGTGAAAAACTTTAACTGAATGTACTGTTTTTTACATTTCATATTTTTTTTAATAAAATCTGTTGTTTTTCCTAAAAAAATAAAAATAAAAAAGCTACAAGACCTATGATTTGTCATTGGCGGGTTAAGGTGGCAACTTTACACATGTGTCACTATTAGGCCTATGTTTGAACATCTATATTCTTTCAATTCTTCCATCTGTTGATTTTCGAGAAGTTAAAGAGCATAAACCTGCATTGATGCGGGTGACAATCTA
This sequence comes from Micrasema longulum, assembly GCF_059751315.1. Lineage (NCBI taxonomy): Eukaryota > Metazoa > Arthropoda > Insecta > Trichoptera > Brachycentridae > Micrasema > Micrasema longulum. Next base: position 210,103 of record NW_028277929.1, read on the forward strand.
ACCTAAATATTTCACCTACATATTAGGTAACACCTGAAAATATTTTAAAATTTTTATACCTACTTCTTCTTGGACCAAAATGTTGAACACCAACTTCTACAAAATTTTCTTCATTTCTGTTGTAATAAATTGATATTTTTTAAATATACGTGCTCAAATAACTAATAAAATAAAATAAAACAGTGTCCTTGTTTTTATGTATAGTCTTGAAATGGGGCTTTTATTACCCGCTTTTTCTCAGCAATTCTACGAACAGGTCGTAAAGGCTAACTTTTTAGTAAACAAACAAGAAATAAAAATGAAATCATTTGTCACTTGGAATAGCATAAAGCAAGTAATCCACGCCGATATACGGGAGGCATGCTGTTTGTATTGGGCCTAGGAAGCGTGTCATCTGCGTATTGACGTATTGATTATAGTCAACCACGCCCTCCCAGTAAGGGGCGCGGCTCAATAATTAACCATAATCAGGGATGTATTGGTAAAAATTGAGGTAGCCAAAGGCTGAATCTGCTTCTTGTGTAATTGTCTGACATAATTTTTTACAAAAATGTATGGCCATTGAAGATCGTTTTTAAAACATGATACACATTCACATAGCGATTTGATTTTTTTATGTGTTTAAAGTCAGTATCGAAATGCATCGATTAACTAAAAAAAAAAAACAAAATCTTACAGTTTTTTCAAAACAGTTTGTTTTATCGTACATTTTAACTGAGTGCTAATGAAATATAACATAAAAGAAAATTGTAAACTCTATAAAAATCATAAGTTTGATAACTTTGGCTTAGTTGTACTGGGCTATTTTTTAAAACGAAGATTGTTCTCGCGATTTGACGCGAATGTCGATTTAAAAAAAAAAGACCCTCAATGGCCTTAAAACGCGCAACAGACGGGTATGCTGAGGAGCTAAGATGAGGTTTACATAATGTAATCTGTAATCTGGAAGCTTTGGCATTTTCGCGCTGAAATAAGGTTATCCAGAAATAATATACAAATCAAATAAAAAAATAAGTAAATTGGGCTTATTCGAGTGCTTTTAGGTGGTTTCTTTATAAATTTGTCATTGCAGTTTAATAAAGAGTTGTACAACATGCTGTCTTTTTACTTCTCCACTGTGCCCTACGTACTCGTGACAAACGTTCTCCACTGGGATCACAATCTTCCACGATAGTAAAAAAAATATCAAGATGCTTGAAGGCCTCTTTCATATTTTTTATTGTCAAAGTCTTGACGTGTGAATCAGCTTCTTCTTGCTCACTTTCATTGTGTATTTCATTTACCAGTATTGTTGCTCTATTAATTGTTCATTTGACAAAGGTACTTAAAGCAATTCAATCGTCTCATTAACATATTTGTTGTTAACGTCCATGTTTAGTTTATTTATTCAACTAAATATTTCATCTGTAATATTTCCCAGAGTTTCTTCAGAATTTATAAAACCACTCATAATTTGTGAACATAATTAAACTTTTCATTGTTGACAATTTTATTTCAGCCCACGAGTTTCCAAAATTGCTTATTGGCTTCCATATGCCATTCCAATGTAGGCACTCCCATCTTGTCAGTTATTATTTTCCTCGTAAAAACGTTTAAACGTAGTTATCACTAATGTTTGAGTAAGTCACAATGCTTGCAGACTGGCTGGATTTCCCCCCTAGGGAGTTATTCATATTTAAATTTATTTCAACAGAGAGGGAAAAAAAAATTAAGAAGGGAACATGGACGTCTAGGCATTTACAGGGCTTATTTCCTGTCATTGGCTGGTTAAAGCGGCCATTTTACACACTGTGTAACATTTACCATTCTGCCCATGTTTGAACATCCACATTTCCTCAACTCTTTCATCTGTTGATTTTTTTGAAGTAGAAGAGCTGAAACCTTTATCACGTGGGTGAGAGTCATCCGGCTGAACCAAATCATCTACTAGGCAACGCCTGAAGACCATTTTCCAATTTTTATACTTCTTCTTTGACCAGGTGGTTAATTCAACAATGTTTGAGTGTATCCAAATGCTTGCAAACTGGCTGAATTTCCTTCCTAGAAAGTTATTCATATTTCAATTTATTTCAACAGAGAGGGAAAACATTTATGAGAAGGAAAAACATGGGCAGAATGGAGAATGTTACACAGTGTGTAAAGTGGCCACTTAAACCAGCGAATGACGTGTTATAAGCCCTGTAAATGCCTAGAGGTCCATATTCCCTTCTCAAAAATGTTTTCCCTCTCTGTTAAAATAAATTTAAATAAAGAAGTTATCACAGTTCACCCGCTGGAGCAACTGCATGGAAGCGTACAATTTTTGCGTTATCGATAAAAATCTGTGAAAAATATGATTTTTTAAATGTGTGAAATAGCAAATTGTGTGAAAGTAGAATGTGCGCAAGTTGAAGGCCGCCTGTACAGAACAATTTGGGCTTAATATTGAGAATAATTAACATATTTGGTCAAAAGAGAGATTTGAAAATGTGGATTTATTTGGGCATATTTGGAAAAGGGAACACATTATGGATGCTCTCAAATTATTTGTGAGTTAAGTTGAAAAACCTTTTTTCATCTCAATTCACTCCTGGCAACGAGCCTACAGATATCAATAGAGCTTTCTCCGGCTCGTCCGCGTCCATTGCATCGATAGTATGGCGATTCCTTTTTCGATACAATTTTCGACTTTTTATTTATTTAATACATTATTCATTACATTATGTTATTACTATGAAGTGAATATGAAATCAAATTTTTCGTCTTCTTTTACATAGCAAATAAATACCTTTAACTTTTTGTAAATTAATTTATTTTTATTTTTACTCAACACCTATTTAGAGGTTAAGGACAGTAAAAAAAACACACAGTATGGAAGGCCCGGGCAAAGTGGATGGGTTAAGAGAAATATTAAATTGAACAGTATGTTGAATGTTATATTAAAACAATTCAACAAAATAAAGGTGTTTCCTCGACTAAAAATATATTTGTTTTTTTTTTAAATATCTCGTATCATTTTTTAAACACTATTTCAATAAAATGCAATGTAAATGGCAGAAATGCCGTGTATAAATAAATACATAATTAATTCAATAAAAATATCATCACAAATCAGGCATTTAAAGCGTACATTGTCTTCTGGGTTTGTATAACTTTAGTCCGTTACGCAGGTAGATAGGCCGTATCAAACTTTTTCTTGATTCTGATTTTATTTAAGGATAAAAGATCCCCCTGCATTGCAGCAGCAAATAAACGTTGTTTGTTACCTTCTTTACGTACTGCTACTACCGTTACTATAACTCCTACTTATTTCTTGTTCTTCGACGGCTTGGGGCTTACTATTTAAGTTTTTAATGCCTCTTTAATTCATATTGTAAATAAACGTGGCTTAAATATTATTTGTATCAGCTTGTTCCCACAAAATATCATAAAATCTATCAATTTAAGAAGGAAATCTACTCAATTCAGAAAACATTATGTTATCGCGCAAAGCAAATCGTCTCATTCGTTTTGCTCTATTCACTATGCCCGAGGCAGTATCAGTGTACATTTGGTCAAAAAAATATAACGTATTCTCTGAATTTTGAAACTAAACGTAACAATTATTTGATGAAATGTGCCGATATTTAAAATGATACAATTTTTTTTTGGATATCGCAAGAAAATCATCGGAAACCAAAATCTTAATAAAAGTCGCGCATTCTTGTCTAATGACATAAAAAAATGGTCATGGTGTCAATAACGATGTGATACACCGATTGTGAGACTTCGAGAAATATCATGTTGTAATTTTCGGAAATGTTAAACTCATTTGCTATGCCCGGTGAATCCGCTTTGCCTAGGTCTTCTACTCCCAAAGATTTTTAAATTTGCATTTTTGTAATTTTAGAAAACAAATTTACCATAAAGCCTTTCGTTGAAAAATACAAAATGTTTAAAGCATGAAAAATCACTCATTAGTCTCTCCTGAAAACTCGGGTTCATGAGACACTGTAGTTTACCTCTCGCATGCATATATATAGATATATGGTATATCTACATTACTTTAATTATGGTAAAATATAATATGTGGCAACAGACAGGGAGAACATTTTTGGTAATCAAACACGAAGTACGTATATGCATATACATCAGGGGCGAACCGTCCATATAATCGATTATTCGCAGCTTACCATTATATTTCACTACCAATAATAATGTTTTATAGTAGTTTTAATTATAGGAAAATAAATAAAATAATCTTTATTTATTATAAATTAACGTCACTGTTTATATCTTCCTCAAAAAATAAATATAGGCTGCAAAATGCGCACTCTTATAACACATTTTTTATACTCTATACAAATCATACTCTATTGTTCATGGTAATATTTTTATCATTTTTTGTAAAAGTTGAGAGTTTAATTTGTTTCATCATCATCCCCTTTCCGCACATAATTGTGCATAGGGCACTGCATTGGTACACCAATCGCAGCGTATCTTGATCATTTTTGTTACGTAAAGGTAAGATGATCAGACTTACGCTTCAGGTGCCAGTCCTGATTCTATGAAATATTCTAGTGTAAAAACACCTTTTTAAATAATATTTCATATCAACAATGTCGGAAATCGAACCCGAGACCTCTTAATTTGTTTAAGGGATTTATAATATTATAATTTCAGTCCCTGGTTTATCAGTCTCGAAAGTCTTTTTCGTTTGAGAATACTTTAAGTGGAATTCTATCTCTTTGTCTCTCCGTGTCACCAGAAGTCAAAATCTGCTATTTATAAAATATGTTTTTATGCCCCAATGTCCAGAATGTGTAGATTAGTCAATTCATCACACGACTTGGAATTTTTTGGGATAGATCTTCCGGCTTTTCGTAGATCTCTTCTCGACTAAACGGTGTGGGATGAAGTAGGATTGGCATGGTTTAGCTCAAAGTTTTTGGTCTTTCGTTTTTTTGAATGTATTGAATACAATTATGGTTTTGCCCTCGTTTGTCTTTGCTAAATAGTTTTATGTTCTTTTTGTTCAGTTTCTTGCATTTATGTTTCTTCAGGTAACTGTTGTTATTGGCTTAGGCCGTATATATATGATAAATAAATAAATAAATAAATAACATTTGAGGCAATTTTATGAATACTTACATTTTGGTTTTAAAAACTCGGTTGCATTATTGTTTGTAGAGATTTAAAAAAATTCTTTAGTTGATGTTAAATAAAAAGGTTCCATACTAACTTAATTGTCAATCTAATTATAATTTTGAAAAATTGCGTTGGAGTTGGGGTTGGAGCTATGAAACATTTCAATCAGCATGAATAAACAATAAAACAAGAAGTATTCAAATCCAAACCAGTTTGATGAAGGTATGCAGCACACCCTCAATGTATTTAAATGAATACCTCCGTATATTTCCCCTTTTACTGAAAATACACGTTGTTATGCACCCTTGCGCGTCGCGTCGGTTCGAATGCCCCTCGGTTTATAGATCATATTTAATGGTCTCGCCAAATTCAAAAACACATTTATATTTTCCGATAGGGGGGGTAGAAGAGAATTGAAGGGATCTGAAGTTTCAGTCACAAATAGTAAGAGACGGCTTAAAATTGTCTTTATCTATACTACACGCCTTTCATTGTTCGCGGTAGCTGTGGAACCATTCATACGCGTTGACATTTTGTGATATTCATCAAATCGTCATACACGATGTTTTAAGTGTGTCCAAATCTTTGTAGACAAGGTCTTGATTCAACCCTCCAGGGAGCTGTTAATCTAAACATATTGCAACAGACACGAAGAACATTTCACAGAATGGAATATAGAACTAACATATTACAACAGAGATGAAGAACATTTCAGAAAAGGTAATATAGAAGTCTAGGCATCTACAGGGCTTATGACCTGTCATTGGCTGGTTTAAGTGGCCACTTTACACACTGTGTAACATTCACCATTCTGCCCATATTTGAACAACTATATTCTTTCAATTCTTTCATCTGTTGATGTTTGTGAAGTTTAAGAGCTGAAGCCTTTATTTATGCGGATGAGATTCATCTAATTGAATTATTTCACCTACATACTAGGCAACGCCTGAAAATATTATTTTTTCAATTCCTATACGTTTTTATGGATCATACTTCTTAGGATGGATTGCCTTAATATAAAAAAAAAATAAAGCCCTGTAGATGCCTAGACTTTTATATAACCTTTTATGAAATGTTCTTCATCTCTGGTGTAATATGTTGGTGTTATCAGCTCCCCAGGGAGTTGAATCCAGTCCTTGTCTACAAAAATTTGGACAAACTCAAAATATTGTTGGAATATAGAAGTCTAGACATCCACAGGGCTTATGACCTGTCATTGGCTGGTATAAGTGTCCACTTTACACACTGCGAAAAATTCACCACTCTGCCTGTATTTGAACATCTATTGTATAAATCATAAGAAAGCAATAAAATAAAAAAAATCGATGCTTATTATAACTGTTGTTTTAATAGGTTGTATAAAATAACACACCTAATTAATGCAAAGTTAAGAAAAAATACACAATTTTAAACATATGTTTTAAATTATGTCATTAGCTTACAAAATAAGAACTATAATAAAATTAACATCGGATTCTTTTCCCCTCTGCCAAGGATCCTCAGAACAGTGAACGAAATCTCACTAAACGGTACTGTCGATGTGTTCCTACAGCAAGGTCAGGCATTTAAGAAGCAAGCGGTATTGTCTCTCTTGACCCGCGATGTCACACTTGCCGCTTCCGCCTAGATTATGCTTTATACATACCTTGTGTTAATTATACACTTGGTTAATTTAAGTAGATTTTAAGAATGTTTGGATTAAGTATTACTCATTAATGCCAATCTATTAGGGCTTACTCAAGCCTGTTAATTGGTTTAAAAAAAGAACAACAGTAGTTCCAAGGTATTGGACTAACTCAAGGAAAAACGATTTTTTCTTCAGAGCTTTTCTAACATTATAATACTGTTCTCTCCGGTCGCGCAGACATTTTTCAATCTCCTATATGAAGAAGAAAGAAGATCCCTTATATACAGTGCGCCTATTTAGTTATACGATGTCAGTAATTATATTCATTACTATATTTTGTACCTTTCACGTTATTTTTATATAACTGTATTTTTTTCGTCTTCTTTAAATTTAAATTAATTTTATTTCTATTAGTTTTATTTTTATTACTTTTTAAAAATATATGTACTTTCGTTTAATTTTTTATTTGAACTTCTAAGAGCCTAACATTTCTCAATTTTTAAATTGCTTTTATTTTAATACCTATGATGTACTTAATCAATAGCTTAGATCACCGTGGAAGATGTATATCAACCGTTTTCACAATATACTATTCTTATTTTCTTTATAAAATATATTATGTCAAAACTGTTGTTTTTTTCCCAAATAAATAAATTAATCTTACCAGTAAAGAAACTTTTCAATATTATGTTTTTTATACGTCATCCTTGTTAAAATCATAAAAAGTATCAATATTTTATGTAAATCTTTTTGATCGAATCTAGGACACGTAAAAAAAGGAAAAAGAATAAAAGAATCCCTGTATTTTGTGAGTTTTTTTAAACTATTTTAATTTGAATATGTAGCACTCTGTTCACTCAATCAAGTTGTAAAACCGTTTATTTCGGTACAAAACAGATATAAGAGACCATGAGAGTTTAATTAGTCAGGAGACATTCCGACCAATTTGACGCGCTATTGAGGGACGTCGCCGTCGTTTGGCTGCGACATAATTATCCCGTAAAATGCGACACAAGGCGCTTTTAGCGAGTCGTCTCCTTTGATTCCAGGCCTTGGCAAAAGCCGAGTAAGTACTGCAGATGTTAAAACGTTGAAACGTTCGACTTTTTCTGCTCGGGTGCCTAATCGCTAATATGGCGCATAGCCCATTGAAGGAAATAATAAGTAAAAAGATTTATAACCGTTATAATTTTTTTAATATAACCGCATTCAATTTTTTTTTTCTTATTTTTTCGTAATAGAATGCTTGCTTGATTATTTAGTTCTCTCATATTTTTCTTTCTTGCTTACCGTAACACTTTAGTTGGGTACTTTGTTTGCTTTACAGAATTCATTTCATTATTTTATATCTTTGCATTTTTTTTTATATTTAACATACTTACTGTTCTTTCATTATTTTTATTTTATTTAACTCTATTATCATATCTTTTATACTAGTCTTTATTAGCAATACTGAGCAGATGATAAACGATGACCCGAAAAAGTTATGGAGGTTTGTTTCGGATAAGCGTAGCGATCACCATATACCGTCAATTATGTTCCTCAATGACGGACGAGCAACTAATGGTGCCGACATTGCAAATCTTTTTGCAACTCATTTTTCATCCGTTTTTGCAAATAATAATTCCTCATGCTGCGCTATCCCATTACAATATTCAAATACTATAGATTTAAACAGTTGCACATTTTCTAATACTGATGTTTTCCGTTCTATGAACAAATTAACTAATAAAAAGACCACTGGGCCTGATGGTATTCCAGATTTATTATTAAAAAATTATAGCTACACTCTCTCTAAACCAATTTCATTCATGTTTAATCTCTCTCTGTCATCTGGTGAGTTTCCATCCTTATGGAAGATAAGTTATATAAGGCCTATTTTTAAATCAGGCGATAAATCTGATGTTAGCAATTATAGGCCTATTTCAACATTATCTTGTATCCCTTAAATGTTTGAAGCTATAATTGCTAGCAAAATCACGCCTATGTTTAAGAATATACTGATCGATGAACAGCATGGATTAAGAACTGCCAGATCAACCACCTCTAACCTGGTAGATTATACCCAGGTAATTGTCAAAGCACTCGAAAATGGTAATCAGATTGAAGTTCTTTATACAGATTTTTCTAAGGCATTTGACAAAGTAGATCATAAAATTCTCATGTATAAATTACATGCCTTGGGAATAAGAGATCCATTACTCTCATTTATTAAATCGTATTTAACTGGTAGGACACAAAATGTTCGAACAAATAACTATTTATCAACCAGTATTGATGTTACATCGGGTGTACCTCAGGGTGCTCATTTGGCACCCCTGCTTTTCAATTTTTTTATTAATGATGTTGCCAAATCATTCTCTTACTCTCGTTTTTGGCTCTTCGCGGACGACAGCAAAATTCTCAAAATAATTCAAACTTTACAATCTGCTTTCTTTTTCAATCAGACATTAACTCTTTTAACCGATGGTGTAAAGTCAATAAATTAGAACTAAATATTTAAAAAATGCAAAATAATGTCATTTCATAGAACAAAACAACCAATTTCCTTCGAGTACCTATTAGGAAACTCCAAAATTGATGTAGTCAAGTCCATCAGAGATTTAGGAGTTGTTTTGGACTATAAACTGACATACAACAAGCATATAGATAATACAGTAAATAAATCACTGAAATTACTTGGCTTCATTAACAGAATATCCTCTGATTTTACTCATGTCCGTACAATCAAAACTCTTTATTGCTCAACTGTTCGCCCTCTTCTAGAATATGCCTCCGTGGTCTGGTCTCCATTCTATGTCAATCGCATAAATCACATTGAATCAGACCAACATCGCTTGCTTCGAAAAATAGCGTGGATGCTCGGACTAGAGAGAGATAATTATTCTTATGCTGAAATAGAGTCAATGTTAAATATTTCAAGTCTACAAAAACGTAGAACTAATATTGACTCCATATATATGTTCGGCATACTAAATGGTGTAATCGATGTTCCATCATTACTGGGACAAGTAAAATTCAATATTCCGACTCGTAGATTGAGAAACAATGAAGTACTGTTCATCGATCAGCATAGAACAAACTATGGCCTTAATTCTCCAATGACCCGCCTTTGTCGTATTGTTAACTCAAGACAAGATCTGGACTTTTTTGGTTTAAGTTTACAACGATTTAAACGAGCACTAAATAAATAGTCCAGATCTTGTCTCAATGTCCCTTATGTTTGTCAATGCTTCTTTCTTTTTTTAAAAATGTTTTAAACTATTCTTTTATTGTAATATTTAAACCTTACAAATTGTATACATGGACAATGTCCGTTAATAAATAAATAATTTCACATATTTTTTTCTGTACATTTACTTATTTGATAATTTGATTTATTTTTAAGTACGTTAACATAAGTGATTTTTATTATGCCCCTTGCGCGTTAATGAACAAAACAATCAAATCATAATCGAACTTTTGTTTTCTATAAATATCCATAAAATTCTAAATTTGTTGCAACAGAGAGGGAAAACATTTTTGAGAGAAATGAATATGGAACTTTAGTCATTTACAGGGCTAATGACCTGTTCTTGGCTGGTTTAAGTGGCCACTTTACGCACTGTAACACTCACCGCTCTGCCTATGGACTCGCCCACGCGGACACAAACCATTGTTTAATGCAAAATAATGGGCTATAGGTACTCAGGTCGAGAATTGCAAGCGCAGTGACGAAACCGTCCGTAACACGTTTGTTGGTTAACCAAAAACTATTAGTACTCCAAGGCTACAAGTGACGGAACTTGTTGTACACTCTCAATCTGAATATTGAAGCTGCGTTGGGTCGGACAAGTAGAGCGAATAGACAGCAAAAGAACGGCTGTAAGAATGTAAAATGCGGAAGTTGATGGATGTAAAAAACAAGGAAGACCGAGAAAGACATGGCACGATCAAATGCAACTAATACTTGAAGATGGACATGTCAAGAGTAGGAATAATCGGCGTGCGTGCATGATAAGATGTATGAATGTAGAGGAAGCGAGGTCTGTATGCAAAGACAGTGATGTGGCGTTCTATCCTCTATGTCTACCCTTATGGGAAAACGGCGTGATGGTTTGTTATTGTTGTTGCTATTTTTAATTCTTAAGAATTTATACACAAAATCTTTACCATTTTATTGCACAATTAAATAAAATTAATTAATTCCGATATTTTTTAACGAAATCCCTCTTAACTGTTCGTAAAAACAGCCGATTAAATCTCTTTTAAGTTGTCGTCACCCGCGATCAAAATTAATCTTAATAAATAGACAAAAGATCCGCGGGATGATTGGGGTCTGAAGGTGGTTTGTAAGTGAATGTTCCTAATTGCCCGCCGTGTGTTGGCCGCTGGTACACCCACAGCTAGTGGGGTGATCAACACCTGGTGGAATGACTCACACAACTCGCGGCAGTGCGGTAGAGTGCTATAACGATGATGATCTGGCAATACCTTAAAAAATGGCTTCTTCACAAAAGAGACTATTCACTTTTTGAAGTGAAGACCGCGAGGCGGGCAAATGTCTGATTCTTATTTTTGAGAATTTTTACCTAAGAGTAGCAATCAGAAACGTATTCTTTATTTCGCCCGGACTCCGGGAATACGAATAATATATCAATGAAATGTGTCGGTGATGAAGACCGAAGTGAAAACTTAATGGCTAAGTAATACGTAGGGGAGCATGGGGTACAGTGGATCTTATTTTTTTAAACCTAAGTAGATCTGAAGTTCATTGATCAATTCTGTTGTCTTTGATAAAATCGAAAGAAGCATTAAAAGTCTTAATCGCAACGTTGTCGGTTTGGCATTTTACAGCTTATATAAATGAATACTATTTTTTAATGGTTAAAGAAAATTGATTCACTGAGATTCAGAAGTGAGTGATCAACTTTCAAGTTGTAGTGGATCAGATTGGAATACACTGAATGCTATTAAAATAAAGGAGGTGTTAATTTAATTTTTAATATATTTGTTATTTCTTATTTCATATAAATTCTCATTTCTAACGGGCTTTCTTACTGCTTTTGGTAATACACGAAACTAAAAATAACTAACAACTTTTTACTCGTATGAAAAAAAAGCGTCCCGCTGTGATCCAAGATGAAATGATTTACTGGAACCCAATGAAAGTTTTTGGAAATATAAAAATATTCAAATAATATCAAGCTCATCTCCCAACAAACTCAAATATTAAACATTTACCAATGTAGTGAAAAATGGAACTTTTTTTAACTTCCAGTCCATATTAAAACAAATAGTTTTTTAAATAGAAGTAAAAATTAGTTTTGTTCTAACGTATTGACCGAAGCGTTGCAGCATGCCCTTTAGCTTTGATGTCATGAAAGTTACTAGTGTGGCAGAAGGGGGTATAAAAAAATTCAACTAAACAAAAATGTGTGTGAGTATGGGCAATACATACGAAGCTATTGCAAACGATCTACTGTAACCCGTGATCCACTGTTACTTATGATCCCTTATATGTATTAATTTTTATTTTTATTTATTATATATATATACGGCCTAAGCCAATTACAACAGTTACATGAAGAAACATAAATGCAAGAAACTGAACAAAAAGAACATAAAACTATTTAGCAAAGACAAACAAGGGCAAAACAATAATTGTATTCAATATATTCAAAAAAACGAAACACCAAAAACTTTGAGCTAAACCATGCCAATCCAACTTCATCCCACACTGTTTAGTCGCGAAGAGATCTACGAAAAGCCGGAAGATCTATCCCAAAAAATTCCAAGTCGTGTGATGAATTGACTAATCTACACATTCTGGACATTGGGGCATAAAAGCCAAAGTTGCTCTTAGAAGATTTTATAAATAGCAGATTTCGACTTCTGGTGACACGGTTGGGAACATGAAAAGAAATTGATTGCAACAGAGATGGGACATCACTTATAGCATTAAGTAATTTGAAAATGCATATAAGGTCCATCTCAGTTCTACGTCTCTCCAATGAAGACAGATTAAGAGATTGCTCTATTTCGAAATAAGAATAATTACCCCTTTGTAATCCGAGCAACCATGCCATTTTTCTTAGAAAACGGTGTTGGACAGACTCGATATGGTCAATATGAGTCCTGTAGAATGGAGACCAAATAGGATAAATATATTTTTATTTTATTTATTTTTTAAGTAAGTTCATAAAATTTTAAGAATAAATATGAACTTTTTATCACATTCAGAATTTTTTTTTTTGTTAAATTAAAATATTTAAAGGTTTCCTATTTCTTTGATTTTCTTTATGCATTATACTATTTAAAACCATTGTACTATGAGTTTCGAGATTCTATTTTTCTGCTTATTTGTGATGTAACATTTTATTTCCCTCGTTTCATATGTATGATATTGTTGATTAAATTTTATTATATTAAATTTTTTTTTAACCATTAAATTATGTTTTTAATAAAAATTGCAAATGAGAGTGACATAAATAGTGTTATATGCAGATGAAATGTACTTGGACGAATCGGGAACATAAATTTATTATTGTTTCAGACAGAGTATAATTTTTAAAATTAATAACAATATCCAGTAACTAAGCTTAACACAGAAGAGTACAGCAGCGACGCACAGCTTTTTGTGTCAAGTACGCTCGGCTTAAACTTGGCGCCACCAAATTTACCGGAATGAGACTACCCAGTAAATCATTTTGCATTTTTAAACAAAAAATATTATTTGAAGAGACGCCTTTTGTTTTTTATGTTTATATTCCATTGTGTATAACATACCCTTTTTAGCGAGAAATCACCGTTTGGTATAAATGACTACATATCAATACCACCTCTTCAAAATAGTATGAGCCAGACGAACATATATTTTTTTTTAAATGTTTTTTTTAACTCCGTGCCCCATTCATAAAGTCCCCTTTCGTGCGTGCCTTAATGAAACGATCTAGTTAAAACTATTTAGGCAAGTTGATGCTAGTTGGATAATCTAAAGTGATTCAATGTTACAAATAATGTTTATTAATGATACCAGACCCCTTTCCGCTGGCAAAATTATTACAGGTAGGCACACTACTAGAAACGTTTAATACCTACATAATAAATAATGTAATAAATCATTTTTTGAAATGCAAATGCAAAATGAAAATAACTATTATTTTTATCACAATAATCCAACTAAACTAGTAAATTATTCCAAAATTTAGTATATTTAAGTAAAAAACAAAATAATATTTTGTATGGCAGTATTAAAATGCAAGTCGTATATCTATCAAAAAATGCTTTCATAATTACCTATTACTGCACACAACTATTGTCAAGATCCGAAAGAACTATGTCTTTCTGGTTGCACTTATTTAAACTTAAATTTATATCTGTCACTCTCTCTTAATTGTACAGTGCGCGTGCGTGCTGTTTACACTGACCTACCAGCATAAACGCAATCTATTAAGCGACGTACATACTACACTATAACCTGTCTGAATCTGCGGCTTACTGCATTTATGTTAGTACCTCTCTATATTGGAAACTATTTTAACTTTAAATGAATTCACACAAATAAACATGCACATATTATAGAATCTCTTTTCCACCCTGAGTTTGTCCCAATAATGAGGAGTATAATATTATGTTGTAGATCGCATCTCTAGAACCAAGGTCCAAACTCACAATATTTTTATCATGTACCATCATGATCGCAATCTTTGCTAAAATTAATTTTAATATGTTATATTATTACTTTAGATTTATTTGTATCAATTATGGAGTCCTCCTTTAACATTTATTTTCAAAATGTGCGAGGTTTACGCACAAAATCTGATTTATTCCTCAATAATGTTATTTGTGACGACTGGGATATTGTGAGTATAGTGGAGACATGGTTGTTGGATGGTATTAGTAATAACGAAATATTCGATCCCAGGTACACAGTATTTAGGCGCGATAGAAAATATTCTCTCACAGGTCAAAAACTTGGAGGGGGTGTAGCTATTGCGACAAAGACTGAATTAAATGCCATTGAAATACTACAGTGACAAACTGAAGCAGAAGATATATGGATTTCGATTCCAATAAATTCTAAATCAAAACTAAACATTTGCTGTATCTATTTACCAGGAGGACCAAAACATGCTCACCTACTTCATAACTTTCTTCAAAAACTACATATTATAATTCAGAATAGTACATCAAACGACACTTTTTTAATTTTGGGAGATTTTAATCTTCCTGAAATCTCCTGGGTAAAGACTGATAACAATTTATTCCTTCATCCAATTGATTACCATACACCTTCTAGTTTAGAACTTGCTGATTCCATTAGCTCTTTGGGATTAAATAAATTCAATTGTGCTTCTAATCGATTAGGAAGAATCTTGGACCTGGCACTTTGCAATCAAAATATTAGTACTATATCTGTATGTGATAGTCCACTGGTGGCTGAGGATTCGCATCATAAAGCAATTAACATGTCTTTTTCTATAGCTTCTGATAAACCTTTTAACACATCGTCAAAGAAAAAAATTAAAACGTTTCGTAATGGTGATTACCAATCTATAAATGAAAAACTTATAACCTACGATTGGAAAACTTTATTTGCTCACAACAATGTGGATGATGCACTTACTGTCTTTTATAATATTATTAATGACCTGATTAATAATTATATTCCCGTGAAGGATGTCTGGGTCAACAAATACCCACCGTGGTATAATCCCGCTATTATTAAAATAAGCAAAGAAAAATTTAAATACCACAAAAAATATAAATTACATAAAAACCCACTTGATCGTAATAATGAGAATGCTTTGTAAGCATTCTCATTATTACGATCAAGATTAAAACATTTATCTTATATTAGTTATCTAAATTATAATTAAAAAATTGAGAGCGAAATTCTTACAGATCCTAAACGTTTTTGGTCATATGTAAAATCTAAAAATAACTCTCATGTTATTCCTAATAAAATTATCTACCTAAACCAAACTGCAAATAATGGAATAGACATATGTAATTTATTTTCCGACTACTACTTCCCCTCCTTTTCCTCTCTTCAAACATTCTTGTCCTAATCCCGCCCAATTTACAGTAACTTAATGTTCTTAAAATAAATATAAAAAAATATTTGATTATTGAGTACATGAAAATAACATTTTTATATGTATAAACTGTATGTATTTATTTGATATATATGTTCTTTACTAACTTTGTATACTATGTGGAAATCTGTTATTAGTTCTGAGTTTATACACTATATCTGTTTGTTTACTATAAATATGTATGTAGAACTGTTGATTTCCCAAATATAATAAAATAAAAAATAATATATAACCAGTTTTAGAAATGTTAAATATGTACCTTCATCGATTTTGACAAACTGCATAGTAAATTCTAATGATATTGATATGTAAGGCTTTCAATTGAGCAAGTAAACAAAAAATAAATGAAAAACTGTTTTTATAAAAATCCGATAGTACGAATAAAATTCTGAGAAACATAATGAGGATGTTCATTCGTTTTTTTAAAATTATTTATTTATAATTTATTTACTAACCCTTACGGATACTTACATCTTTTTTTTCATACTCTGTTGTTGATTATAATATTTTTTACATGTTTTAAAAACTTTGTCGGAGTCTTTTGTTTAGTTTTGTCTGGTAGTTAATTGTATAATCTCAGCCCTTGATTTATTAATCTCAATTGTTCTTGTCTCGCTTTGGAATGTTGTATGCGATATTGTTCTGATATTCTTGTATTATGTTCACGTTTATTACATTTTTTTTTAGTTTTAGTTATTTGTTTACAATTATATCAGTGGCTAACTTAAGAATAAATTTTAAAGAAGAAAGAAAAAGTTCATTAAAATTTAATTGTTAAGTTTTTTAAAGAGTTCTTTAGTTACTGTTAGATAAAAGTGGTTACATACTGGCTTTAATATTTTATTCTGCTATCCCTGTAGTCTGTTTATGTCATTTTGGTTTCCTGTTTCCTATAGTTGTTGCATATTTATAAAATAAAATAAAAAATATATAAAATTTGTATTTTTTTTTATTTGTTAAATAAAAAAAATATATAACATATTGAGATTTGACATAAGTTTCATATATAAAATTTTTGTACGTTTTTGGAACAAAGTTTTTGATTTTTGAAAGAAGATTTACTACTGTTTCTATTTTGCTAATTGCATTATTGATGTGAGTTGTCCATATCAATTGTGAGTCCTTAATAATTAACATGTTCAATTTAAATAATTGATATAATATATATTTTAAAAATTAATTCTGACTATCTTTTTTGCATTGTATTCTTTGGAATGTTATTATTTATTACATTTACCTGTTTTTCTAGATTGTTATTCTATGTCATTATAATTTGATCTAATTAATTTTACTATGTATTTTTATTATTATTTATTGTGGCTTGACACGGGCATAGCTTAAAATACCTTTAATATTTAAAATAGTGTAATTTTGAATGAATAAATAAATAAATAAGTCGTTTTTTGTTTATGTAAGCATCTATTTCATGTAATTTTTTTTGTAGTTTTAAAATTAAAAATTTTACATTTTTTATTCTATTATACATTTTTTATTATTTGTTAAAACACTCTCAAACTAAGCAAAAAAAAAATATTTTGGATAGTATTATTATTGCTATAGGCAGGTGATGAATTGGCAAGCCTGGGAGCTGAGACAGCCCCGATAGGCCCTAAATCTTACTCTGAGTTGCCCAAATGTGCTCCTCGTAACGAACTTAGGTCATAGAACTTAGGTCAGGAAGCAGAGCATACTGCTCTAGTAAATAGTACGTTAGCACCGTGCAAAGGAACTGATAAAAGGGTACTCGCAAATGTTTGCTATCGAACTAATAAAGCTTAGCCGAAATCAAATTAGGGCTTTCACTAGAGCCCTTTTAGGGCATTACAGATTTAACAAACACCTTGCTAGAATGAACCCTTCCGAAACTTCTAGAAGTGGGTTCTGCAGTGCAGATGAGGAAACAACAACATTCCATGTGAATGAGATGCTTTACATTTTACATCGTAAAAGAAGCCGCATCCTCGGGGGACTACAAACCTTAGGATGTTAAAGAGCTCGCCCCCAACCTAATAGCCCGACCCTATACTGATCTGGGCTTGGAAAGGAAGATTTTGAAAACTATGGACTATGGACTCTCACCTTCCACACAGTAGTCAGGCTTTTTAAAGACTTGGGCTTAGACGGCGAGAACTATTCACGGGGACCCGTTAAAATAGATCTTCACAGGTCGCAGTGACGTCAGGAGCTTATAAAGCGCTTTCAGAATAAGACTATTATCGTTAAAGTTTTTTAAAGTTTTGTAACTTTGTATTTTTTTAATTACTCCACGCGTGACGTCATTAGTTCTCTTTGTGGTGAGTTGCCCTGATTGATGGACTGGCTTCCCGGAAACCGGAAAACTGTCACAACACTCTATCATCGGTTGATTTAAAAGAACTTTTGACGTCATTAAAAGGAGTTCATTTTTATATATTTTAAAGAAACTTCGCTGTATATGTTTTGATTTTTCTGCGTGTAAGAAAACATTTTTGAATCTAATTTCACGTAGTATTGATCTTCCTCATAAAGACAATAATATGTTTTTTTTAAAATTGATATATTTTATGATGGCGAACTATTTTCAGTGTCCAGGCGGATGACAAATACATTTCTGTGAGGAAAATAGAACCAGAATCCTGGACTCAATGGTTGCTCTCATATAAAAATCCTGAATAAGGAAATCGAGTAAAGATAAGTCCACCTCGTTGTGCGGTGGTTGGCTCGTTTGTCTACCATTTTTTGGGTCCTTGGCTCGATTCCTGGTAGGGTGGACTTAAAGTATTGATTTTAAAGGTTCTTTAAACAGAAAAACTTCATCATTTCTGGACTTCATTTGAAACGTAGGAAAGATCAGATTATTGAAATTCGCTGCATTTGGTTTACAAATGCGTGCCCTATGAACCCCTGGGCGCGGAAAGAAGTTTGAAGATTACGAACATTTTTTAAGGTGATGGATGCCAAAGATTTACAGATTTATATACCCTTGATTGATTCACAACACTGCGACATTAAAAAAGCAAAGACAAACGCAGAACACTAATTATTAGTATATATGTATAATGGACGTAAACATTATAACGACCTACCTCACTACTTGATAGCATTGGAGACATTTAAAAAAAGCACATAATGACCATGTAAGATTAGGTTGTTGGGGGTTGGAGCTCATACCCCAGTTAGAGATTAACAGAAGACACGAGGTTGTTGTTTGAATGCGTATTTATTTCATGGCGAATAGGATACAGTACTTGGTTGTGTAGCGCGAGCGTAGCGGCGATGATGAACTACATGTTAGAACTGAGTGACTGCATCGAGCTGAACTGAACTGAACTGTACTGACTGACTGGCGTTGCCACGCCCTATGGTCTCTTTATAGTCCACGTCCTTTTTAGTTAATTTCTTCGTGGTAAGGACGCTGTGAATGTACTGAAGAACGATGCTCCCGATTTTATGAGCAATACCGTTAGAGATGCATTAAATGTTGTATTGGATTATATGGAAAATGATGACATTGCTTTCTTTGGTCTTCGCACTATTTCAGGAGAAATGTTTTAGCACGTGTGTGTCATCGATTATGAACTATGAACCCCACAACTACACTAACCAG
Source organism: Micrasema longulum (assembly GCF_059751315.1). Lineage (NCBI taxonomy): Eukaryota > Metazoa > Arthropoda > Insecta > Trichoptera > Brachycentridae > Micrasema > Micrasema longulum. Next base: position 229,502 of record NW_028277929.1, read on the forward strand.
ATGAGACATAACATAACTGGACCTTATAATATTTCTCTTACAACCCTAACGGATTAAAAAATATATAAACAAATAAATAAAATAATCACATTGATGGCCATGCAAATCCATTATAATTTAGATATCTTCTCATTTTTTTTTAGAGAATTACTTTAGTTTAAACGGACACCGTGGCGCAGTTGGTTAGACGGCCAACTGTGAAACTGGCGTCACGGGTTCGATTCCCGCCAGTTGCAAGAAAAAAATCCAAGAAAGATTTTTTTCTCAATTGGTCTGTGTGTTGTGGTGTATTTCTCATTACCTCCTTCCATATCCCCTCTATCCCACCTGCTGACAAGCCTCAAAATAGAGGCTTAGCGGGTTATTCCTTAAAAAAAAAAAAAATATGTCGTTCTAGCATTTATCTTCTCTTTTAGTGGGGTCTAATTTGTTCTTGGTTGAGCTGGACGGAGAACACGAGGATGAAAATCAGCTAATAGCAATTCTCGCGTATTTTATTTGTATTTGTCTTACCTTCCAGCTACATCAACTTTGTATTATATTTATTTATTTAATTATTTAATCTCTTTTTTGCTATATCTTGAATATATATTTTCTTTCAACTTCTCTTTGTCTGGGACCAATTTTGTATTTATGTAAAAATAATAATTGACACAATAAATACGTAGTACATAGTATGAAATAATAGAATAATTCAAACTAAAAAAAATAATGAACATATAATACAAAAAACAAAAAGTAAAAAAGAAACATAACATCTCTAAATAAAAGATAACAATAACCATGAGAAAATCTCACGTTCTAAATATAAATATAACACAGTAAAGTTGAGAATAACTAGATAATAATAATTGAAAAAATAATACAAAATTAGTATTTTAAAAAAATAAAAGTTTTTTAAGCAATAAAATAAAAACTTAAATTAACTAAATAATACTTTTATTTAGTGAAATCATCATCATCAGTTGGGTGAAAGAAGTTGCATTTGGCAAGAAATCCACCAATGTACAATTTAAATTATGTTTTACATGTTAAATAAAGAAATTAAACATCACGTATTCCAGGAAACATGAAATTAATAATATATTAAAAAATAAATCCATTATTTTTCTAATAAATAACGAGTGAGAATGCGTTTTAATTCATGAACAGAATTTGTATTGAAAGTATCTAATATTTGTTCTAATTCATTTATGTATCCTAGGTATAGGTGAGTGCATTCCGAAGCTGGTTCGTGAATTGTTGCAAAACAATAATTCCTTACTTCTGGTGCAGGTTGCAGGTTGGAAGGGAAGATTTTAAATAGTTGATTCTTGCCCAGCTAGCAATACATCTTACGTAGATGATCCTATGAGCATCTATATGCGTAGGGAAGGCTAGCACACATACATATGTATTACAATATACATGGCCGTAAAAATATTTAATAAACTTCTAAAAAAAAATAAAGAAAATCAACTACACCGCAAGACAAAAAAAAATACGAGTTTACCTGCTACCGCGCCCCTTGACTTTACTGAACCCTTTTTCTAAGAAATCCTTTATCGATACCTCTTTCTTTTGTTTAATAAATTAAGGACACTATGTGTCACCTTTCTACAATATTTACATTTTAAAATGTCTCAACAGTCTTGTTTTACCCGCGTTTGAGTGAACATAACACAACAATCATGGAAAGTGCAAAGCAAATGTCGATTGCGATAAAATCCAAAATAATCACATTGTCGCAAGAAAACATATCTAATTGTGAAATATCTCGTCGAGTTGGGTATTCAGAAGGTGCAGTGAGGTTTTTATTAAAAAAAATCCAAGAAACTGGATCCATAGAACGGAAAAAAGGAAGCGGACGGGGGCGCGTGACATCTGCCCGAGATGATCGCTTAATAAAAAAAATTGTTATGCGCGATCGATTTTTAACGGCACCTGAAATACACGCAGAGGTGCAGTCTACCAGCACATCAACATTTTCAGTAAAAACAGTGTCCAGGCGGCTGTTGGAGCATGGTTTCCAAGCACGGAGTCCCGCAAAGAAACCATTACTCACGGACAAAATGAAGAAGGCTAGACTGGATTGGGCGAAAGAGCACCAGAATTGGACCTTGGAGGATTGGCAAAATGTTGTTTTCTCTGATGAATCAAAATTCAACCTTTTTGGTCCAGACGGCAGAAAGATAGTTCGATGAAAACGTGGGGAAAGATATCATCCGTCGTGCGTCACTCGAACCGTTAAACATTCACCCTACGTGATGATTTGGGGGTGCATGACAGCATACGGTTTAGGACCTCTAAATTTTGTACAGGGTACGATGAATGCCATTCAGTACAAAAAAGTGTTAAAAAAACATATTATTCCAACAATCGAGGACATTACGCAGTATACCGCGGACCCAATTTTTCAGGACAATTCTGCGCCGTGCCATAGAGCCCGCACTGTGAGTACAAATATATATATTTTTAAATGCATTTTGTGACCACATGATAAATAATTTATTGTTTTTTTATAGATCAATGAATTCAAGGAGAAAATTGGCTTAAAATCGTTGACGTGGCCCGGGAATAGCCCTGATTTGAACCCGATAGAAAATTTATGGGCGATTATGAAAAAAAAAGTCGGGAAAAAAAAATCAAAAAACATTGAGGAATTAAAAAAAAACTTAATTCAAGTTTGGGAAGAAGAAATAACATCAGAAATTTTAGATTCGCTTTACGCTTCTTTAAATAATAGAATTTTACATGTTATAAAAAATAAAGGTGAATTCACTAAGTACTAAATATTTTTAAATGTTATAAATATGTTTAAATGTAAAATACTTTAATTTAAAATAAAGCGATAAGAACCTACTTCTTAAATATGAATTAAAAAATAACATGTCTTTTATTATTCCATCACAAACACTCGACCATAAATGAACCGTTATGGGTCTCTAAGGTTCGGGTAATCTGATACCTGATATATAATGGCAATTTCTAAGTACAATTCATGAGTAAGATTTTTTATTTTAACCTTGAAATAACGAGTAGTCATCACATATGTCAAACAATATAAAAAAAACTAATTAAATATCAAGAATAATTCATTATATGTCAATTTTAGTTTTTTTTGAGAACTCGTAAATTTATTTGTCTTGCGGTGTATATATATTTTTTTAGCAACAGTGTTAATAGTGTTTTAATATATAAATGTTTTTTATTTTTGTTAATTTATTTATTTAACTTTTTGTAAGTAATGTTATTTGTACATTAGCGGGCTTATTGCCAAATGGCAATAGAAAATAAATATTAAAAAGCTAAAGATATATAAAAATAGAAAAAAACGTATTTTTTTATAAATTACCTTAAATCAAAACTATTACTCAATGGTAAAAAGTAAAAAAGAGGAAAAAGGAATGTTACTATAGTATTAATGTTATTATTATTTTGTCGGTCTCGTGGTGTAATGGTCAGTACATTTTCCCACTATGCAAGAGGTTACGAGTTCGATTCCTGACTTGGTTGATTGAAATATGATTGAAAATGTTTTTTTTACACTAGAATATTTCATAGTCCCTAGACTGGTACATGAAGCGTAAGACTGATCACCTTACCTTCATGTAATAAAAATGATCAAGATACGCTGCGATTGGTGTACCAAAGAAGTGCCCTATGCACCATTCAGTGCGGAAAGGGTGATGATGATGGTATTAATGAATACTTGGAAGATGAAACAGAGTAAATTTTAATTTATTAATTTAAAATATTGTAAGCACTAAGCACTATAACTAAAATATATTTTTGACGTTTATTTTTTTAGGACATTTTACTCAAATTATTTAATTAATTTTTTTATTATTATTATTGTGCTGTATTTTTGTCTTATGGGTAAGACTATAAAATATTGCTAGCGACAATAAGTCCGCTTTTTAGTCATGTACCTATACATTTGATTGATTATTTAGTAATTTTAACAATTAAATACTGTGGATAAAAAAGATTTTTCATTGTTATTAAAGAAATGCGGATGATCAAACATAAGCCAAACGATGATACCATGTGTAAAATGACAAATCATAAATCAAGTAAATGCAAAAACTTCCATATTCACTTCCAAAAAAATACTCTTCTCTTGAAATGTTTGTCGATCTTGATTACTTCGCTCAAGGGTGTCTACAAACATTTGGACTGCAAAATACTGTAGATTAGAATTTTCCATGAACTTCTTGCTTCATTCTGCTCTTCAGGTAAATATTATAATTGCGGTAGTTAATACAGTTGCAAATGATGAACCGCTATTGGCGCCCTTCCAGCGGAAGCGCCCCGTGCACCGGAAGTGAGGAGAGGGAGATGAAACTGGATTGCTAGGGGTGGGGGAGAGAGGCAGAGGGGGCTAAGCCGGAAACACAAGTTCAATATATTATCCAACACTGAGATCAGTACTCCTTGACTTTACCTGTCGCATTTGATCTTCTCCGTTCCTATTTTCAACTCTAAATATAAATTAGAAATAATTTACTGCGCTTTGCGAGCGTTTGTTCAAATATTTGCATTCAAGTACCGAATTCATTCTTTCAGGAATTTTAATCAAGATTCACAGATATTTCAAATGAAAAGGAAAACTTCTTTAGGAACGGAGTATGGAAATCGATCAATGACGGGTTGTCGTCCTGTGGTGCAACTTGTTTCCCATTTACTAACATGGTTATTCGGTCTCGTGTAGTAGTCAGCGTCTACTATGCAAGAGGTGTCGGGTACGATTAACAACATGGATTAAATGATTTATTTACAAAGGTGTTTTTACAGTAGAATATTTCATAGTCCCCGGACTGGCACCTGCAGTGTAAGACTGATCATCTTACCTCCATGAAACGATCAAATTAAAAATTGATGTATTTATAAATATTATGACACGTCAATATACAATATACATAATAAAAATTTAACCATTATAAAAAATATGATACAGATAAGTGAATAAATAAAACAATTGAAGCAAATTAAGATTATCAATCTATTTTTTTTTTTTTTTAATTTAGTAACTAATTTTGATAATAAAAATAAAAATATGTTTATGTGGTATAATATTTAATTTAAGAATATGGCAAAAAGATTAATGAAAATTTTTGTTTCAATTTGCAATAAATAAAATCTGTATTTACAAATTATTGAGCATCATTATTAAGTTTATCAAGAAATTATATACTTAATTTTATTTATGGGTAATAATCAAGAAACCATCGATATAATAAATTTATTCTCGGAGCAATCTTATACAGTGATATCTTCCCTTCGAAAAAATTCCAGTTATTGATTGTAATGGACATTGTTTTGGAGAACTATGTCAATCCAAGAAGTTGAACACTCTCGGGTTCGAATACGAAAATTCGATACTAAAAGTGTATTTGAGCTGACGTCGCGACGCGTCGTACTTGGTATTGAGTAATTTAGGTTACGCGAAAACCTCGTACGGGCGTTCTGTTGGGACCTCCTTCCGGGGTTTCATGGCCAAAAATTTGTCAATTCTTCCTTACTCAGACGGATATATCGCAGGGTACCGAAACATGACTCAAGGAATTGGCTTCTGCGTCTTGATTCGAGGGTTCATGTCGAGCCACCTCCCAAGCCAATCATGCCATTGGCAGTCACTAATTGGAAAAGTGCAGGATACACATTTTTAAGCAATAAAAACATCTATTCCCAGGTAATCTGGATCTTGAAATAGAATAGAGCAGGGTTTCTCAAACTATGCTCTGCGAAACTCTACGGAACCTGGAATAGGTGTTCCGCAAAAATTGGAGTAATTCTATACAAAAACAACTCTTTAGCAATATTTTCCCAAAACCAGTTTAAACAATTTCTGGGTTCGGAATCTATTTTCCGTGACGGATAAAGTAGGCTTAAGTGCAAGTGATTATGAGAATCTAATTGATTGTATCAGAGACTATTATTTGAAAATAAACAAGGTTTTCATGATATCAGGACGAGTTTATTAGGAGTGTATACCAATGTGTCAAAACAAGCTATCGTTGTTTTACTTCTGTTTTCTACAACTTATATATGCGAACTGGGATTGCCTAGTTATCTAAAACAAAGTAAAAATTAAACACGCTTAGTACAAGAATTCAACTCACTAAGTGCCTGATGTAAAAAAAATTTGCGTTTTAAAAACTCTAAAACTCAAAATCCTCTGATTTATCGAGAGTGTTATTCACTCACGTTTTTGTGTGAATTGTTATAATTACTAAATAAATGATAAATTTTATGTTTAAATAACATTTTTTATCTTTATTTTTACCATTATAAATTACCCAATCTAAAAAACAAGCCAAGCGTTCCGTTAAAATTTTCGTATCTGGAAGTGTTTCGGTGCTGAAAAATTTAGAGATACCCTGGAGTAGAGATCAGTCCTTCCGTTGTGTATTGGTCTGTGTGTTAACATACCATGCTTTAGGTCCCTGCTTCGATTCCCGTCAAGGTCGGCGTGAAATATTTATTTTATGGAATATGGTAGTGATAATACTATAATACTACTAAAAACAAAAATATAATAAAATCAAATGTAGAAACAATGCATAAAGAAATTGGTTACCTCAAACTAAAGCGACCGATAAAATATAAAAAATTACTTAATGTATAAATTACTCAATTTGAACAACAATGCTATGCATAAGAAAATGAAGATAAAAAATCATGCAATTGCCAATAAGGAAACAGAGTTTGAAAATCATTGTCGATAGTGTAAAACCGTACAATCAGTAACCCGATAAAATAAAAATGTGTGAAATAAATTTTAAAAAATGTGTTCTTGATAAGTTTTCATTAAAATTTTGCAACAATTGTTGCAATTGTTCAGTTTTTTAAAAAACTGTTTGATCAATTTATTAGTTGAATTTTCCATGAAAGCATTGTTTTTAATTTTTAACATTATTTTATTTGTGGTAAAAGTGGGTCGCAACTTCGCTTCGCCAAAGCAACCGGCGTGCCTTCGCGTTAATAAATTAGGTAAACGATATAATTTATAGTAATTGTCCGAGGGAGTAGCAAGGCTGTCATAAGTTAGCGGTAAAGTTCCCGGTAGGTAATATTTACGGCGACTAAACATCGCCTGTCAGCAGCCATGCTAATGGGGAGAGACAAGAAAACAACAAAATGTGAAAACAGCCCACGAATCATACATTCTAGCCACCCACTACGTCTTCGCATTTCCATAATACTCGTACTATTACAAAGCGCAAATTTTATTTTATTTTGAAATGAAACGAAGGGTATCTTTAGTCATTTTAAAATGCAGAACAACCAGCTATGTAAGATTGACAGTGAAAGCACTCCCCCCACTCACTCAAAAACTGTTTTAAAGACTTCCATTCAGTTTCGCACATAATAAAATATTATTTTTTATAAATAAAAACATTGAGCAGCTGTATTTATTTTTCTTTTCAAGAACCGCGATTTAAATTTAATTTAACTCCTTTGCTTTCATTGCTCCTTTAACTGTGAGTTTGGCGAATTGTGTAAAGGGTTTATGTCGAATATTGCCATTTTCCTACAAGACAAAATTTCAATTTAGTACGCAAACGGTAGCAGAAAAACAACAAAACTGCTCGTCGAGAGTTTGGTCCACTCCATTTTCTCACATGCTGTAGAAACATGGACCATCAAAGCAGATTAAAGACGAAGAATTGACGCTTTTGAAATGCTGTGCTGAATACGCAAGCTCCGAATCTCGTTAAACACTAGACGTACCAATGACAACATCCATCTGTTGGGAGTTAAACCTAAATGGTTTAAGTCGGGTTAATGTTTGCCTAAGACTCATTTCCGATTTTTTGGACACGTTGCGTGTGGCGACTGGTTGTGGTCAGTGGTGCAGAGGAAAAAAGAGAAATTGGTAGACGCGCCTACACGATGGACCGATCAGGTCAGAACAGCGGCAAGCACCTCGGTGGTTGGAGCGCTGCGTGCGGCGCAGTCCAGGGAGGGAGAGCTGGAGACGAATTGTCGGGACGGGCACAAGTGGTCGCGATTCTCAGTCATGAGGACAGCGACCAAGAAGCAGAAGCAGAAACTATTTATTGATTTGTATAATCTAGTTACGAAAATCCATTAACATTATTAAATAATTATCATAATTATTTTGAAGGATTACCTAAATCTACCGACGCCCTTCATACCAGTCACCAAAAAATTATATCTATAATAATGAAATTAATATCGATTGTTTATTTATTTATTTAAATTTTTATTAATAACATTGTACGTACGCTTATCCCTAGGACAGGGACTCAGTTTATAACGACATAATCAGGAATGACCCATATCTGTGAGCGTATGAGCTTGCCCCCGTGTTGAGTCGGGGCACAAGCATTCATAAACATACATAGACACATAAATACACATATTTACACTATATTTTATAAATATTTATTAAGGTAATACACATGCCACATATTATTAAAATACTATACATTATTTTCTAATACACATATTACATTTATACATACATATTGGTCGCTCATTCATCATTTTATCGCAATGATCCATTCCCTTTCGAGCAAACCAATTATTAAAACCAGATTTAAATTTTGAAAATAACTTAACCCTTTACAGCATACCAAGCCATATAAGGTTTCTAAAGTTTTAGATTTTCGCACCGTAATAAATTATCAAATTTTGAAAAAAACTATCCTAGACGATCCTAGACTTCCATATTCCCTTCTCAAAAATATTTTTTCTATCTGTTGAAATAAATTTATACAGGCGTTGCCTAGTATGTGATTTGGTTTAGCCAGATGAATCTCACCCACGTGATAAAGGTTTCAGCTCTTTTACTTCACAAAATTCAACAGATGCAAGAGTTGAGGAGATGTGGATGTTCAAACATGGACAGAATGGCGAATGTTACACAGTATGTAAAGAGGCTACTTAAACCAGCCAATGACAGGTCATAAGCCCTGTAAATGCCTAGACTTCCATATTCCCTTCTCAAAATTTTTTTTCCCTCTCTGTTGAAATAAATTAAAAAATGTATATTTGTTAAATTTTAAAGTATATTCATCAGTAACCTGTAACTGAACATGTTTAGAATAAAAATGTACAATTATTCAATTTTTTATAAAAACTTGGTTTTTGTACAAACTTAAAACTTATGTTAATTTCCCATTGTAATACGGGTCTAGGGCCCAGGGCCTGGTTATTGGTTCTCGTTTTTTAAAAACATGTGCGTCCATAATTATTTGTTTTAGTCAGAAGGCATAATTGAGGCATGTTTTTTTTTTAAAGTTTAGAATTATTAAAATGTTTCAGGTGTTTTCCGAAGTGCTGAGTTACAGATATGACTCATCCAATAACACGAGTTCTAGATTTTGTTATTCCTTTTCATGTAATTATTTTGTAAATCGATGCATGTTTAAGTATTAATTTTACTCTAAATAAGCTTGAGAATATTTTCTTAAAGTTATAATTAAGTAGGCAAACGCCCCAGCCGTTACACTATGAGGCGGACATATGGTCGTCCATCTTTCAAAAAGGCGTATCTCGAATTTGTTAATTTTTTAGACTTTTTAAGAATTAGTTTGGAATAATAAAAAAAACAGTCTTACGGTGTCTAGCTGGTTTTTTAAATATTATTTTAAGACAGCATGATGCCCATTTATTCAATAAATATCAATATTTCATGCCTTTGATTTCAGGAAAACGCATCTTCACCGGCCACGGAGGTTTTATGAGCTATCTTCACCGTTTTAAGCTCTCAGAAATCAAAAGCTGTCCGCGTGATGACGAGACACTCTAAGATGTCCCTCATTTGTTGATGCATTGTCCCATTTTCAGCTTAGAGCGAATGCAGCTAGAGGCGCGATGTAAAAGTCTGGATTAGGACCTAGAAGATATCGTAACAGTAACTTATCGCATGAGGTAATATGTGGGTAATATCATACATGGTAAATATAGTAAGGGTAATAATTTATTGAAATATTACAACAGAGATGAAAAACATTTCAGAGAAGGTAATATGTTAATATAAACAGCTCCCCAAGGAGTTGAATCCAGTCCTTGTCTACAAAAATTTGGACAAGCTCAAAATATTGTTGATAAATCCACCTGGTCCATGAAGACGTACAGAAATAGAAAAAATAACATTTTCAGGCGTTGCCTAGAATGTAGGTGAAATAATTTAATTAGATGAATCTCACCCTCATAAATAAAGGTTTCTGCTCTTTAACTTCACAAACATCAACAGATGAAAGAATTGAAGGAATATGGATGTTTGAATATGGGCAGAATGGTGAATGTTACACAGTGTGTAAAGTGGCCACTTAAACCAGCCATTGACAAGTCATAAGCCCTGTAGATGCCTAGACCTTCTCTATATATATTACCTTTTCTTAAATGTTCTTCATCTCTGTTGTAAATTGTTATATAAACAGCTACCCAGGGAGTTGAATCCAGTCCTTGTCTACAAAAATTTGGACAAACTCAAAATATTGTTAATAATTTATTGAAAAATAGGCCACAAAATGAAAGTGAAGGTATGTTGATGTCTGTTAATAGCCAGGCTTCTCCTGAATGATTTTCTGTGGTTTCCTTTTCTTAAACCAAATGAGCAGAAGTTCCTTAACAAGGCCACAGCCGATTATCTTACCAAATCCTCTCACTATAGTTAGAGTAATTATAAGGAACATACGTTTTGCAGTTAATATACGCATTGTACATAATAAGCAAGAAAAAAAACTAAGCAACTGCCATAATTAAAAATTCAACAAATTAACCTTAATTTTTATTAAAATATTCTTATCTCAAGTTCGACCAAAAAATGGTAAAAAGTCTTTTTGAAATATGGATGACGATATCATGGCGTGACATGATCTCTTTTTCAGGGTTTTAACCTGATAGTAACCATCACTTTAAATAAGGTATCAATTTAAATAAGCGTCATAAGTCCTGTAAGTGCCTTTCAAATCCCTTCTTAAAAATGTTCCTCTGCATCTGTAACAAACTGCTATTTTTTTAACGATGAAGGTATGTGAATTACATACATGTATTCTCCCAAGGATATCGGCCGGAACACGTGAAGGAAACTATTAGCTATGCAAGTAGTAGTGCATTGTGTATGTACATAATAATATATGTTGATGTTCCCCATAGACCATTATTTCATACCCCGTATTACGAATCTAAGGGCGCAGATGCAAATCGTTTGGAATCGCGTGTTGTTAATAACAATACTTTATTATGATGCACCGTTGCTATTAAAATTGAAATCTTGGATTTATTTTGTGATGATGAGAACATAGGCTGTGAGAGTTATTTTACATGAAAATAAAATGTACATATGATTATGTACGCCTACGTAAGGTTTTCCCATATTATTCCATCAAGTCCGTCCTTACCTTATCTTCAATATCCGTTTCTTGTATTACATAATTATAATTAAATATCTGTCCAAAATAGCCTTATTGTTTTATCATCATTCCTCTTTCCACAGCCAGTTTGTATGGCACCGCGTTGGTATACTTAATTAAGCGTATTTCGAACATCTTTTGGTGATCAGTCCACCCCTCAGGTGCCAGTCCAGGAATAATGAAATCTTGCAGCTTAAACAAACTTTAAAATCAACATAAAGAATCGGATTGTGGTCCCGTGGCTAGTGTCTCGGACTCACTGCTCAAAAGTCCGTGGTTCGAATTCCACTCTACCCCAACTTTATTCCTATTTTCTAAAAGTAAGTTATTTACAACTCGTTGAAAGTGGCCCCCAAAATGAAATATTTGGGTATATCATAAAAACGGAAATATTTGTTTTTTATTATAAAATATATATAAATAAATATATATGTATATTGCACGTCGATCCTGACAAATCGAACCCAAGACCTCAAGAATGGTAGGTGAACTCACCAAATACTACACAACGAGGCGGGCTTATTCCGACTCGAATATCTTATTCAAATTCTTACCAGAGGCAGGTCCATTTTTCTTTGCTTCGTTCCTTTATTTCAAGTACCTCTAATTTCACAAAAAGCTTAATAACATTCGTTTGTTTTTTCTTTTTTCCTTCGAAAAGTGGTGCTGGAGAAGAATAATCCTTAAGATTCCATTCCATTCCATTGCGTTCTAGGGACATAATAAAAAGGCAACTGCCAGATAGTGACGTCAATACAAGAATGTCGATGGTAGCGAGCAATGCAGAAATAATTATTAACGAACAAAATATTTCTTTTTTACGGGAATATTTTTTTATTTTTTAACAAAAAATTACAAAAAATACTGCTTCAAATTACAGCCAGAAAGCCCAATTTGAAAAAAATGCCCACAAATACTTCATATTTGCGCGGGGGCCATTTCTAATTTTATTACTCTATGTGAAATTGAAGTACATACGAATATTAACCTCAATGTACCTCACCGTAACTTGCGTAACAATGCTGTCTTTGCCGTGGGAAATTATAAAACCAACATAGGATTCTTTTCCCCTCTGCCAAAGATCCTCAGAACAGTGAACAAAATCTCATTAAACGGTACTGTCGATGTGTTCCTACAGCAAAGGCAAGCATTCAAGAAACAAGCGGTGTTGTCACTCCCGATTCGCGATGACACATTTACCATGTCCGCCTAGATTATGCCGTGATTATACCTACCTTTGTAAATTTAAATTTAAATAATATTGTTTAGATTAAGTGTCATCATATAATATATATTCATTAATGCCAATCTGTAGGGGCTTTCATAAGCCCGTTAATTGGTTTTAAAAAAAGAAATAATAATAATAATACGACACATCTAATTAATACAAGCCTACACTGAAACGAATTAATAAAGGAAAACATAAGATATTGCAATTGTTAATTAAAAAGAAAAATTACCCAAAATTGTACAGAAAAACGAAGAAAAACAAGAAAAGAAAAGTCACACTTTTGACTCAAAAATATACAGCTAGAAAAAAAACAGGTTTTGCGTGTGCTACTATACATATCGACGCTGGAATGGAAAAGTTATTAAGCGATATGTAGCAATTTTACGAAAGTAAAGTTTTTTCCACCGTCTTGATTAATGCAATGCGTCGGCGTCGCGTCGTGATCTTCGAAGATGTCAGGCACTAGGGGTAGGATATGCCTGCATTCCTCACGGTCCTGAGTCAAGTTGAGGGCAGCGTATAATAAGCACCCATTATTTGGTCGGCCCATCTTGTAGGAGAAACTTTCCCTGGGATACCAGCCACTAAGTGTAGATATGTACGCAATTATACCGTTTATAATAAACTGTTTTTACCTTGGTTTGTTTGAAGTTCTCGTTGTTTCTAAAAGAAGTTAGTAAATCTAAGGACCTACAACTACATTTGTACTACATAACTGCTATCCGTGCTTAGAACCCACTAACCGCTCCATACTTAGTGTTTAGTCAAACAAAAAGAAACGTATTCAATCAGGGAAACTAATTGACCACCAGCGGTGTAATAAAGCAACAAACCTGCTTAGTAAAACGAGATTTCATTCGAATTCATGCTTTAATTTTTTACATAAAGCTTTCTCCATACATTACAAGTCAGCACCGCTTAATATGTATGGCGTGTTGCCACACCGGTCATGCATATGTATAAAGGGAGGGGGAATCGGTTTGTTTTAAGGAAACATGCCATAATGTGTTACAAATCTTTATTGACACACGGTAATAAATTAGATTAATTTAACAACGGTCAATTTACGCAGGGGAGAATTTACAAGGCAGTTATTTTTATCTTGTTAGAATTTTTTTTAAATGACCATTCCCTCAAAAATTTGTAACTTTAAGGATAGATCAATAATTTAAAAAATAAAATTGTTAACCATTTTGGCATTTGAATACGCAGTTATTTCATTGTAAACTATGGTGTTAGAATTGAAGGTATGTATTGGTATTTATTAAAATTCTAAATAATATTTTTACGCGAACAAACAAACCATCACGCCGTTTCTCCATAGGGGTAGGTAAAAAATGATAGAACCCTTCTTTTATCTGTCTTTGCATACTAGTGATCGATCAAAGTTTTGGTTTCGGCCAGTTTCGGCCAATTTAAAGAGTTTTAGCGGCGGTTTCGGCTATGGGAAAAAAATGGCCGGAACTTTGGCTCAGCCGAAACCTGCGGTCAGGATGTGTCGGATAACGTTCGGCCGTACTCGGGTGCATCTTATGGCTCATGACTCGACCGCGTGACCTGCGACCTGTGACTATTAGCTAAGACTTTTGAAAAGTTTTATTTTTTACGGAAGTTTCCCAAATATACATGACTTCTTCTTCTTCAAAGGTCCGTGGTTCGAGTCCCACTCTACTCCAACTTGATTCCCATTTTCTAATATTGAGTTATTTACAACTCGTTGAAAATGGCCCTCAAAATTAAATATTTTCTTTAATTATAAGAACGGGAATATTTATTTTTATAAAAATAAAAAAAAGCGACCATAGACTAACTCAAAAATCACAAAAGCCCAGGAAACGGTAGAGTGGCTGACGAAATGTTAAAGAGAGGTGGAACTGCCTTGGTGAATGCATTTTTCATATTGTTCAATCAATGTATAGATGAAGCCCAAATTCCTGCAATATTAATTAATTAATTAATATTCTGTTCAAGAAGGGCGACGCACCGTGCATATACAATACTCTTAATATATTAACAAAAATTACACAATTAGAGATATTGGATTGTTATCCATTCAAATAACTATTCATTGTATTGCCATTGACTAGACTGATTTTATGATTTGTTGACTATAGTTAATAGTTCAAAGATTTTTCGTATTGAATTTTTGTAATTTCTTAATAGTTAATTATTTAAACTTCCTATAGCTTACATTGAAGAACTGTTACATATAGGTTATGTGTATAACATTACAACGAGCTAAGAAGTGCTAAAATTAAACAAATTAACAAATTAAATTATAGGTATCATTGAGTATTTTATTGAACACTTATTTTAATAAACTCGTAAGGTTAGACAATATAAACGTCTAATTTTGGGCGTTTTGAAGTGACTTTAATCTAATTTAAATTAATTTTGATTTCGGTTTCGACAAAAACTAGAACGGAAGCCGAAATGCGGTTTCAGCTGAAAATCTTGTTTCGGTCGGTCACTATTGCGTACATACCTCGCTCCTCTCTCTACGTTAATACACTGCTCATGCAAGTGCGACGATTATTCCGCCGCTTGACTTGTCCATTTGGCCATGTCATGTATTTCTCGGTCTTCTTTGTGTTCTGCATCCATCACCATTCTCATCGTAAATCCCTTTAGCTGTTGTTTCGCTTTCCATTCGCTTTATATGTCCAAATTAACGCAGCACTACTTTCTTGATGCTTGAATATAATGTTTGTCTAAGCGTAATGCATGGATCTCGCATTTTCATGCTTTTATATATTAAGTGAACATAAAAAATAAAAAAACAAATGAAAATATATCCATCTAGTTCTTTTTTTGGACCAAGAGAAAATGTGAAGAGACTTTGCATATTGTTATGTTTCACTAATCGCTATAAATCAATCATGAGGAGAATGGAAAATGCTTTGCAGCGTGTAATAATCAAACCGAATAAAGGTGTTCTCAAAATCGGTCGCTGTTTTTTAATCAAAGAAAGATTTTTATCTCAATTGGTCTGGGTGCTGTGGTGTATTTTTCATTACCTTCTTCCATATCCCCTTTATCCCACCTCAAGCCTCAAAATAGAAGCATAGCGGGTTATTCCTTTAAAAAAAATATTATTTTTTTAGATTTGTAAATACTGTTTAAATAATAAATTCAGACAATTTATTTATCTTACTCCTTATCATTCTACCTAATACCTTTGCGGAAAAAACACTACACTTATGATTCTGATAAAATTATGAATAAACTTATTAATGAAACTTCTTGGTTTAGTTTTACTTTTTATTATTTTGACCAACGAGCGCTTTCGCCTTAGTAGGCATCTTCAAGACTAGTGAATTGTTAACGACGTTTACAGTTTTTATACCATTCTTAACATATTTTGGAGATAATATCAAATAATTATTTTAACAGGGGACAGAAAACATAAATATTTAATAACAGAAAACATAACTAGTTTGCTAAACAGTTAATTTTTGTGAGTTTTTGGACCGATATTGGGATTAAGCTTTTATTATTTAAAAGGTGGGAAAAGAACAGAAAAGAGCACATGGCGAAATACAACTAAGTGGGAAGTACACATTTTAATAGATAAAGTTAGCACAATACTTTGATTTTTTGACAGGGAAGTTTACATACCTATAGATGAATGACGAAATATTTTAAGATACATAATTAGAATTTATTCATTTTGATAGTTCATTTTATGTTAATTATACTATTTTAGTAGTAAATAATTAAATCAAGTGGAGCGTAGTTATATATTAAATTAATGGTTTAAGTAAAAAGGAGTTCGATAATTCCAAATGCTGGTTAATTATAACTGCATTTAGTTTAATTCTATTAATTTCCAATGATTCTAGTTTATCTAATTTTTTATCTTTGTTTTCAAAATGTAGTAATTTAATATTGTTTTCGCTGTCAAAAGTATGGTTAAGCGAGTTTAAGTGTGTTTCAAAATTAGATTTGTCATTTTTTAATCTATAGGAGGCAATATGTTCTTTGAGTCTTGTTTTTATTGATCTACCAAGAAGTTTTATTGATAAGTTTATTTAAAATTTTATCATAATCATTAACTATCGAGTTTTATCAAGAAATAACAACAAAAAACATCAACATTACACTTATGTTTCTATCATATTTATAATTATTGTGATTATGAAAACATTCACAATAAACAATTACACAATTCTATACGGTTAGATGTGTAGTCTGGTTACAATAACGATTATTTCAGTGTAAAACATGGGTTCTTTAATGATTATTAGGCCACAAAATACCGAAAAATTATGCTGTTTTCGTTTCCTTTTCTCACTAAACTGAAAGAGGGAATTCATTAATAATTCATTTGATTCGCCTTGTACTAGAAAGAACATGCGTTGCTGATAGGATCATAATGGAATGCTAATTCCGCATTGCGTACGAATAACCCCCTTTATACCTGTCTATTATATTATTGAAATATTTTATTGGACCAGGGCCCGTATTCCAATGGGAAGCTAACATTTATCTTCAATTTAATCTACAAAGTAAAATTAAGTTTTGTGTATGAAAAATTGAATATGCGTACATTTTTATTTCTAAACAAGGTTACCGGTTAAAATATTTGAAATTTTCATAAATACCTCATACCGTCTCGATATGTATCGATGAAGATAGCGTTTATAATTGCAGCCTTGTTATGCGTTATAGTTCGTCGACTAAATATTTAACATTGAGAACCTGAACTTTGTGCGAATTGAAAACCTTTATGCATCGCTTTTCTATAAAAGTATGCTCTTACTTCTATTGACAATGAAAACTGGCGGATTTCAACGAAAAATTGTTTTAAACAACGCAAAAAAACATGCATCTACTCGTATTTGTAAATTGAAGATAGTTTCATGATAATAATGTATTTTTTTTAAATTGTAATTTTAACAAACAATGACATAAACGAAGACCTGACTATGTTTGCTAAATGGACAAACACAAACTTACTTACATTCAATGAAAATAAAAGAAAAATATTATCCATTTTGAATCTAGAAAAAGAAGTCATAAAATAAATGCTCACATAAATGATGAACGACTAACTGAAATTTATTATGTTAAATACTTAGGACTAACAATAGATAGACAATTGATATGGAAAATTCATATCAGCAATTTAATTAGCAATGTGGCGACATTATCGAGTTTTTTTTTTTAATCAAAAATTTTGTTCCAAAAATGGAAAAAAAATCTAATGTATGAAGCCTATGTAAAAACTAACATATGTTTTATGCAACTACTATGGGGAACATAATATCAAAATGACATAAACAGACTACAAAGTCAGCAAAATAAAATATTAAAGTTAGTATGTGACCTTCCCTATTTTACAGCAACTAGAGCACTTTTTTAAACAAACTGAGCAATTAAATATAACTGAAATCGTTTAACAAGAATAATTAAAATTTATTCATAAATTAGCCACTGATGTAATTGTAGATAAAGAATTTAAACTTGAAAAAATTGTCCTAAACATGGACACAATACGAGAATATCACAAAAATATCATTTACAACCTTTTAAAACGAGACAAGGACAGTCGAGACTAATAAACCAAAATGATATAATAAACAACCAGACAAAACTAAACAAAAGACCCAGACAAACTTTTCAAAAGATGTAAAAAATGTTATTATCAAAATCAGAGTATGATTATATATTATTTTTGAACAATGAATGTAATAATCGGTAAGGATTATTAAATATCAAATAAAATATAAAAAAATGGAGATATTTTCTTGTTTATTTTTACAAGCGTTAATGTTTTAACAATAGCACTTTAAAAAAAATGATATCTATCGTATTTTTCGAGAAACCTTTAATAATTTGACGTTCCCAACGTATACTATTGAATCTGCATTTTACGAGGTTTACAGGAGAGCAAAAACAAAGCTTGATATTTTCTTACAAAGCTATGGGATACTGCAGAATTTCCAAAATTGTGTCTTGAAAAACAGTAGGTACGTGCTTGGCAATTCTACAGTATCTGTGGTTTTTTTTTAAATATCGAGCTTTGTTTTTTCTTTTCTTGAAACCTCGCAAAATGCAGATTCGATAGTATACGTAGGGAACGTTGAACTATTTTTTAAATGTATACCCACGCAAAGACCATGCCTTTGTGTTTTTTTGTTTGTTTTTGTGATAGTGTACCTATTTTGTGTTTGTAACATTTATTGTATAAAGTAAAGAAAAACATCTTGAAAATGCCTACAACCCGAAAAAATTTGCCTTTTAAATTGAAGTACGACCGTATAAATAAACTTTGCACGTAAAAAAGTGTGTAAAAAGTTATTGTTGTATTTACCGACTTTTCTATGTCTACCGGTTTCGAGACCAGAGAGACCGAGAGAGTTTGACAACAAAGTTAATGCTTTAAATATTAATTATAGTTTTCGTTATGTTTGTTTTTATACAGTTTTTCACCAAAAACAACGAAGCAATGCATTAATAGAGAAATATTGAAATGTAATTTGATTAGCAATGAGTTATAGTTCATGGGACAATAGTTCCGGTCAGTCCCTCGACATGTTTATGGTACAAATACATTGTTTGAAGGAAATTACATTAGCGATACCGACATCTCAACAAAGCAGGATCCGAACCAGCGCTCCGCAACCGCTGCACCGCGGTCCGCTGGGCGGGGTGCATTCATTTATTTAATGGAGAAATATCCAATAATTCGTCAACCACGACGAATATGATTTTTTTCAACTTTACATGAGAGCGGTTTAATTAACTTTTTTGACACCTTATGTCACAACATGATAGGTACAAAAGTACATATATCGTTTGATTCTTGGGTATGTTGCATATATATTGAAATTATCATGTGTAGAATCGTCACTTTCCGAGTAGAGCCATTTATTATTGATGAACAACATGGGTTCAGGAAAGGCCATTCGGTTGAAACCAATCTAATGGTCACGGAAGCTCTGGATGCAGGACATCAGGTAGACTGTTCATATAATGACTTCGCCAAGGCCTTTGATACTGTCGACCAAGATGTCTTATTAAATAAGCTGTATGAGAACGGTTTCTCAGATAATATGTTAAAATTAATGGCGAGCTACCTCCAAAACAGAAACCAATACGTCTCCTACGGTCTATTAGCGTCAGAGTGTTTCCATACTTTCTTGGGTGTCCCGCAAGGCTCTAACCTGGGTCCATTGTTGTTCTCAATTTTCATTAATAATATTAAAAATGTAATTTTGAACTCGCGTTTTCTGTTATTTTCGGACGACATAAAACTGTTCTTAAAGGTGACAACTTCTGACGATTTTTGTCTTCTCCAAGCGGATATATCTAATATATCTGAATGGGGAAGGCGAAACAAACTTGGGTTTAATGTTTCCAAGTGTTCGGTCACGTCCTTCACTAGGGCACAAAAAACCCTTTTTTTTTCGCTACAAAATGAATGACCAGAATCTGATACGAACATCGAATGTTAAGGATCTGGGCGTTAGATTTGTGAGCACTCTGACATTTCATGAACACATAGAGAAAATCAGTGGTAATGCATTGAAGATGTTAGGATTTGTTCTGCGTACTGCCAGGGTTTTCGAAAATACCCGCGTACTGAGAACTATTTACAACTCCTTGGTGCGAAGTAGACTCAAGAGTGGCTAGATGATTTGGGGGCCACATGAACTGAAGTACTCTCTTATGATAGAGAAAATCCAAAAGAAGTTTCTGAGGTATCTCTACATGAGAGAGTGCGGGTATCCTTGGCTCTACCCGACCGAGTTTCTCCAGGGTATGCTTGGCTACAACAGTTTAGAGACTAGAAGGAATGTGTATTTGACTACACATTTTTATCGATTGTTGAGCGGTATGATCGATAATTCTGAAATTATGATGAGCATTGGTTTGTATGTTCCTGATAATTACCTAAGACAGCGTCAACATAGATTGTTTCATATTCCGATACTCAGGACCAACCTGCCTATGGTTATGCCTGTTGGAAGGGCTATCGCTTGCTGAACAACATCGCTCTGGATATTGATCTGTTCCATGTATCCGAAGGGGAAGGGAGCAGGATTCTTCTACTACTTTGACATGAGTCTCTTTCGTGTATTTTTTTCTTCTTTTTTATAATATGTACGTATTGAATATATTTTTGTAATGTATATGTTATATTTAAAATAAATAAATGAATTGAATATACCTATATAAATGAAAACAAACGTCAAATGCAAACAGTAAATTTTGGAGTACAACAAGGATCTATTTTGAGTCGACTATTATATGTTTTATATATTAATGACTTCTTATATCAATCACTGTACAATTTTAAAGGAAAAAATATTAAGTATATCGACGACATTGATCTATTCTATGAAAGTCAAACCGACGCGCGACGTATCAACAAATAATGACATAAACTAAGACCTAACTTTGTTGACTAAATGGACAAACACCAGCTTACTTACACTTAACGTGTCCGTACCACTGGAGTCTAGTTTCATTACATTACTAAAAACGTATATTAAATATTATGCAATAATACTTTTATGCCCTTTGATTACAGAAATGAATGTTTAATAATTTAAAGAAGCCAATATCTCAAACGATCTAACCGAATTATTGGGGAATGTGGAAATCCAGACATAGCAGGGTTTATTTTATCATTTGAATTTTACTTTATTTTAAAACTTTTACTATGGGCTGGATAAATCAATTTTATTATGTTCCATATTAATCAGATACGTGACTAAGAACATTGATGAAAAGGAAAGGTTGTTTGATGTGATGTCCATAATACTGCCGTCATAAGAAAAAATAACGTTTCTACATAAAACAAAAAACGGAAAAAATAAATATTTTGTAATCGGAGATTGAAAAATTTGCTGTGTTAAAAATACTACAAAAATTGAGTATATTATTATGCTACAGTATAAATTATGGTTTTTTCTAATGGAATATATATTTGAATTTTAAATTATATAATTAAAAATTAACATTTTCATCTACTTTTTATTAAAAAAATACAAGAAAACATGTTATACTGCAATGAAAAGACGTTTCTAGCAAGAAACTCCCTTTTTAATTAGTAATTAAGTAAACGTCTTTCTTTTTTAGTGTTAATTTGCCAATTCATTATACTCAACTAAATAAAATAGACGTAAAAGGCCATTTACTGCTTTTCTAAATAGTGACGCCGACCTAATAATCAATTAGCTTCGAAATTACCAGCAGATCTTAAATGTAATTAAAAACGAGTAGGTACATTCATTTCAGATGTTTTAAAAACGGAATAGAAGAAAAATAATCAGTCTTTTATAATATTTTTTTAAGTTAGAACAGCCTTTTGTGTTTAGTAATCTTTAAGACTTTTTGCAGTTTAGTCTCAATTATTAGTGGGTTGTGGTTAAAATAAAATCCTAAAATAGGAAGATAGTTGTATTTTTAGTAGATGCGTATTTTTTTCCTGATTCCAAATATGTATTTAACTCATTTTCGAAAAAAAAGTAAGATCCGTGCTTCTTTCTTATGACGGCAGAATAGTGGAATCAGTATTGTCCTATAATTTAATATAATATAGATAAGAAGATTCTTTCTTAAGACTCCTTTTGATTCCGGGCAATCACAAAGGCTATTTTCATCGGTACTTTTAATGAGTAGGTAGATATGTGTAGCGGGAGGTACTAAACCGTCAGTCCATACCGATGTACCTACATCAAAACTTAGTAGTAACTTGGTAGTATATCTTCGTAATCGCTCTGGAAAATTTATTTTTAACTATGACGTCATGGTGAAGGTATAATGTTGTTACTTCCGATTGTAATCATGGCCGTGTATAAATTCAAATTAACAGTAAAATATCTCTGGATGCATCTTATGAAGAAAGAAAAGACATTGTACGAATAGGGTGAGCTATAAATACTTAGTTAAACCAATAGTTCAAACAGTATGGTGATGTTACACAGTGAATAAAGTGATCATGTAAATCAACAGGTCATTTATATATTTTTTTCTCTTCCATATTCTTTTCTGTAATGAACAACATCCCAGGGAGTAAAATCTAACATTTAGATATAATTAAACTTTTTTTGATTTCCGTATATATTATGTACTTGTTTTTGATTTACTTTTTGACATGTAATGAACCTACTGGTCAAATTTCAGATAAAAAAACTGTCGGTGCGCCCTAGAAGATAAAAGGTTGAGGAGCACTGATCTAAACCACGAAATAATCGATATATTTCTTAGTCATAAGTCATGGCGAACAGACTGTTTCAAATTTTCTAATACCAAAGCCGGCTCCAGACGCTTTGCAGCCTTTATTTAATTGGGAAAAGAGATTTACAGAGATTTGACATGAAGATTATTTCTGACTAAAAATTTTAATATTTATAATTTAATATCAGAGTGATAGGTACGGTATCTGGACAAAAATGTGGATAAGATATTTTCTTGTTTCCGCTAAATTTCTAAATAATATTATTCAACTAAATTACTAATACACAGTTCCATTTAATTTAATTTTAACCTTGTGTATGAGTCTACATAGAATACAAGACTTTATATAATATAATATTATTTCCCTTTTTTTAAAAACAATAATATTTGTCTGGAAATACTTAAATGGTATGAGTATATTTACAATTTTTAAATACCTGTATTTTAAAATAAGTCGTATTTTGCTTAATGTAACATAAAGTTACAACACCGTCTATAGGTTTTTTTTAGCGAAGTCTTAAGAGTGATGTAACCCTGAAGAATATGTCAAATTATTGACGAAAAAGTAAATTAAGTTAATCTTAACTTGAATGAATCAGGTTGTAGATAGGTTGCTATGTGTGTTAAGGCAAAACCACCTCTACTCTCTTGTAGAGGGGGTTGTTGTTAAGGTCCCTACAGACTCCAGAGATAAGTAGGAAAGACCAAGGAGGGTTGTAACAGAGGAGAGTTGAAACAGTGGCGATATAAAAAAATCTGTGATCGATAGAGAACTGGCAACATCGCGAATTTATTGTGTTTTTGATGCGCCACATGATGAAGTTGGTAACAGCAGTCTACAGGGAGTGGTTGGGTGTATACGACATCTAGACGAAAAAAATACCAAAAGGAAGTTTTCACTAATACTTTGATGGCCTGTTTTTCGATATATATTACGTTAACGCTGACGTGATATTCTTTATAATGTGCACTCATTATTCAAGTTTCAATGCGTGATATCATTTTCTCATTGACCCTGTTTATTTTTACCTGTTTTTTATTAAGATAACATAGTGTATAAAATGATCTATGTCAAAGTATAGTAAAATTCATAGAGGTAGAGCTATTTTTGGCGGAGATATATTTGGTTTTGTAAAAACTGTTTTAACCCTCCTCGGTCTCTCCTACTCGATATTTGACAAATAACGAACGTCAAATGTCGCTAGTGCCCTATGAACGAGATCAGATGCCGAGTTGAGTTTTTCTACTAACATTTCTTGATGGAACTGCACTTAAATTATAATAATCAAAATACGTTTATAATTTTATTCGACTTTTATTTATAAATTTTTATCAGTGACTGGGTTTCGTCGTGACCGACATCATCGACACCAGTCTGATGATGTCGGTCACGACGAAACCCGGTCATTGGTAAAAATTTATAAATAAAAGTGGAATAAAATTATAAACGTATTTTGATTATTATAATTTAAGTTCAGTTCTACCAAGAAATGTCAGTAGAAAAACTCAATAAAGATCTTTATGGTCAATATCTCTTTTTACTTAAGTCTTCAGTCTGTATTGGGTCTTATCGACTCTCCACCAATTAACTACTTTATTTCATAGATATGACTCGCATTTAAGAAATCATATACTTTCCTTTCCATTTCAACCGAGAATCCGAGGCAAAAAAAAAAAAAACTGATATTTCGACACGCCAGGTGCAATGTGCTTGGCCACCTTGAGATTTTCTTCTTATTTAAGTAAAATATCGATAAAATTTGTTTTATTGTATCACAAAATGAGTTAAGTAAACAACTGTGATATGATAAATAAAAAAATACGCACCTTGAAAAACTTAATGAAATCGGGCGCAATAAGCCTAATAGAACATGGGCCACATGGATTAGTCACCATGTTGTCAGGACAGAAACTGATAAGGGGATTCAATGCACCTCCCAAGGACATGTAAGTACTGGGAAGGATGGGACCCGACTCTGCTCTGGCAGGGAGGGGGTAATAAAATATCCTGACCTGTGCCTATCAGATCTGGTGCGTCTGACGGAGGGTTTCATTTATTGCAACAGATAGGAAAAACATTTTTGAGAATGGAATATGGAAGTCAAAGTATTAACAAGGCTTATGACTTGTCATTGGCTAGTTTTGACTTATTTAAAATATTGTTTATTCCGTTTTATTTATGATTTAGCTAGTGCATAGACATAAATCTTTGGTGAACATTTGATTTACATCATATTACAGTAGACGCTTTCATAACCAGCGCCGTTTTAACCGGCCTCTTCTAGGAATGTCTCTTTTGGAATGATGTGTGGCTTTTTCTGTACATATTTTTTAGTTTGTGAAATGTTAATTTTTCGTATTAGTACCGCGAAACCGTCCAATTTTGCCCTGGATGGGTATTTTGCCCAAAAAGTCTAATCTATGATCAACCTTAAAAAAAATTATTTTCATTTGATTTCGGTAAATTTAGTACATTAAGGACGAAAGTAGATTTATGTCACTAACTTCCCTCAGAAGCTTTAGTCACTAACTTTACTCAGTGGCTTGTCAGAACCTGTCAAAGTGCGCGTATAATTTGTTGCGGGCCAATTACGACTCTGTGTTTGTAAATATACTGCTTGATAGCAAAGACAAAGGTAAGTTTTTCATGTTGCATAATATAGACAAAGGTTTTTAGATCATTTCCTGTTTATATTATGTGCTGTCAGTAGCTTAAATCAAGAATTATGACGATGGGCAAATTAAAAGGCATAAGTTGAGCCTCTGGGTTGTCAATTTTGCCCAAACAAAAAATGCGTTAGGGTTGTCACTTTCTTATTTTATTAATTAGTTTAAATTAAATTAAAACTATTATGAAGGTTTTGCACACATTGGGTATTTTAGATTTTCAAAAATATTATCATTATTGTGGATAATTTAATTAAATTCTTCTTTGCCTTTCTTAATTCATTTGATAATGTGTTTTTATATTCCTTATATTGCTTTTTAATAGATTCTGAAGCATTTCTCATTTTTTGTATGGTATAAAATTTGTTTCTATATTAGATCATTTTCATTATATCTGGAGTTAACCAGCCTCAATTATTATCCACCCTCAAACGATATTTTTTCACTTTCGTAGCTATGGACTTAGATTCCGAAATAATTTATATTAATTTTTAAAATTGATGTCATCTAGTTTTAACCTACTTAGTTGTTCGTTAACAATATTCCCGAAACAGTTATTATTTCTCACAAAATAAGTATAAATATTTACCATTTCGAAAAATGTGTGTACCTACCTGATATTAAAAAATGACATTTTCGTAATTAAGACTAAGATTATTGCTATGTGTACTTAAATAAAACATTTCTTTAAATAAACAAGATTTTTAAATTTTTCTTAAGTTATCAACCACATTTTGACAACCCTAAGGCCTTTAAATTGCTTGTATGAAAACAAATAAAGTTTGGGGGGTAAATTTGCCCAATTGTTTTAAGATGAATATTTTATTAGTTAGCCATTAAAAATATTCGCAAACGACAATTTGGCCTTGAATTAATAATTCAATAAAGTAGTTCTTAGACAAGAACGTCATATGAGCTACAGTTCAGCAAATAATGGTTGCGGGCAAACATGGAGGAACATGCAGGTAATTTTGCCCACCATAAAAATTTTAAATTGCTTGAAATCGCATTTAAATATGACTGAATTTACAATTGTAACCCAATTCAATGATTACCAAAGTCATTCTTCGTAATTAAAAAGTAAAGCACAACATACATTTTTTGGAGAAAATAAACATAATTGCAAAAAAGCGGGCAAAATTGGACGGTTTCGCGGTAATAGATCCGATAGTGTACTGTCAGTTACAGGATGCAGAACTAAGTTCGCACAGAGGTACTCCTTACATGTTGATCCAAGATCCTTCAATCTTCTAACTAAGCAACTACAAAACAGTTAATCGTATCGTATCGTATATCGTAAATTGTTACTAATATTGATATTAAGTGTTTTAGCATTATCCGACGAAAAAACACATCTAACAAAATACATAGGTGCCTAAACACAGGAAACACTTAGCTAGTTGGGACCTGAAACAAAGAACTTCAGTGCACTGTAAAAACAGTGAAATAAATAAATAACCATCTTCATTAGCCCACTTGTGTCCAATGGTCAACACGGGCCTCTCCACAGCCTCTAGATGGAATAAAAAGTTCTGGAATCACAACCCAAAACAGACGGAGGAAGTGTTGGCAGGCCTTAGACAAGGTGGTCTGATGTTTGAAATGAGGGTTGCAGGAAGTGGTTGGATCCGGTTTGCTCAGGATAGGAAGATGTGGAGATCTAATAAAAAAAATGAAAGAGAATATTCAGTTCAATACTTTATTACACAATAATGTTCCAGAATAAATGATTTAATCGTGATAACGTGCAAGACACATTTCATATAATATTTTAATGTAACTGTTTTGACAAATTGATTTGATCCATCGACATAATAAAACAAACTGACATTAATTCAGCCCTTGTGACTAGCTGCAATAACATATATCATGAGAACATTCAGAGTTTAAAGGATTAATTAGTGGTTTATTGTACGCTAACAACATCAAAGATTCTAATTTTACATTTATGTTTATCTAATAATAACACATTTGATTATAAGCGATGAATTTAATTTTAATGTAATTTTAAAATATCTGTTTTGTTTACAGAAACCTGATGCACGAGTAAGCTACAGTTGTTTCAAATAAACTCAATTTTACATCACTTTCATTGTTTTCATAAAATAAAACAGGGACACATTTGAATTTGCAAATACGTTGCCACAAATCTTATGTGAGAATACTGTAGAGTAAATTTAAAAAAAATAAAATACAAAGTACTCACGTAATTCGGGTCAATCTAAAAGGACCAGATGATTGAAGATTCCTCAAACGATGACAACAACAAGTGTTTTATGTTTAAACTTTTGTTTCGGACAGATTTTTTTATTGACAAGGAAAGCATGCAGGAACTACTGATTTTGCATTTTGTCAATTCCAATCGTATGACAACAACACCATAAGTCAAACTATAACTGCAATACATAATAAATTATCTACAATTTGAAGAAGGAATTTATTCATATTTTTTTTTGTTTAACAAAAAAAAAAACAAAAAATAAAGAAATATATGGTGTAATGGAGATATTTGTAAAAAATGTTACTTGATATGTTGTGTTGAAAAACAGACAAGTTAAATTAATTTATTATGTAACTTTCGCCAGAAATCTATATAATGTTATTTGACAAAATAATCAAGGTGTTTTTGGTATTTTACTTTGTGAAAAATTCACCAAAGATTACTAAAATAGATACTGAAAATGTAAACAATATATATAAAGTACAAAGACCCAGGCTGTGAATTCAGCATCTTGGTTGGAATTTGATATATTTTTAATTTAATGTAATATTCTACAACTATACCGAAATAAAATATATTATAATACATTACATTATTAACATTGAAAAATATCTTTTGTTACATTTTATCATTGACTGTACATATTTTTAATTATCATCATAATTTTTAAAGCTCTATTCCGTAGCAACACAAAACTATAAAAATAGATACATAATATTCAAAATACCATAATCTATAAATGTACCGAATCTACTTTTAGCCTTGGCTAGTAAATTCCCAAGCACATATGTATGGGTATACAAAATAAAAAAAAGAATAATGAATTTATTTTTATAAAAATGTATTTATAAAATGGATGCCAAGTGATAGAACGTTCAGATTTCAAGACTTGCTAGCAGGATGCAGTTTTTTTGTAATATGTAGTGTCTCTTTCTCTTTTAGCAAGTTTTTTAATCATGTTTCTACTGTAGCCTAGCCTGTGGCTGAGTATAAGATGTGGCTTCCGCAAATGGGCAAAGGCTACATTTTTTTATGAACGAAATGACAAAAACCCGTGGAATCATGTATGGGTACTGCCAGCAGGACGGCTCTCATCCCCGTACAAATTGTACCATACAATGAGTCCTGCTGGCTGGCAGGACCCATTCACTCCAGGCTGTTCATCCGGAAGCACCTTTTGGAAGGAGACGGCGTTGGACGTTCTATCATTAAGAGCATCACAATAACAAGATGTTACGTGGATTTAATTTATATTTCATTTTGTTATTCTGTAACAAGTGACGAGGTTTGTTCAGAAAATAGCGGGAAATTTTAAATTTCACGAGTTTGGAGAGTCCGATTGTCAATACTTCAGGGGCATGTATACCTACATAATAATAAACAAATTGACAATCGGACTCTCCAAACCCCTAAAATTAAAAAAAATCCATTATTTTTTTAACACACCTCGTATGTTTAAACCATGCATTTTCATAAAAATAAACATACATTTCTGTTAATTTTTCAACTATTAAAAATTAAATTTTGTAGACATATTTAATATTTATATGGCATTCAGATTGGATTGTTTTGTTCTAGTAATGAGTCTCAAAAAACTAGCCCAAACATTAATAAAGTATCTATGTTTGTAAAATAAATAAAGCAAGCCCCAAGAGTATTTTATATTTTCAGTACATTATGATCTGTGGGGATGTTAAAAATCGACCAAATCATCTAAATGTTGACTAAACAATGGAACCAGTAAGATAATTTAGTAATCTGAATTAAGCTCATGACCACAATATAATTTTACTATATTTTTCAAAACTAGCAGAAGATTGTTGCTAATTGATTAAAGTGGGTACAATTTTATTTAGTTACTTTTTTAAAAAGATTTTTTCTTTGATTCTATTCCATGGCTGAAATATCTGATTCTCAAATAAACTATAAACTAATCCAAAGAATACCTGCCATAAAAACAAAAAAGCTTGTATACCAGTCAATAATAAAATTTATGTAATATTATATTTACATGTATATTTTATACCTTTTTCGATTTAAAACTCAAATTAATAGATATATTAATCTGAAATGTTTTATGTACTATGGAGAATACTGTATATGTTAATAATATTGAGTTAAAATGACATTTCAATGAGAAAAAAATCATACTATATATAAAGGAATTGGAAAAAGAATTGTTCTAGTAAATAAGCAGTAATTACCATTTTAACCATTAATTTATGTAAAGGGGAGTTATTTTGTTTTGTAGATTTTTTGAATAAAAAAAACCGCATATATCACACCCATGGGTGCCATAACTAAAAAAAACTGTGTTTGAGTCAAGGGTGAAATTTAATAGAATTTGGAACGCAGTACACTGCGCCAAATAGCCATAACTAAAAACTTCAGTAAAACCGCATACGAGTCCATAATGACACTCCAACCCGATATTTATTTATAGTCATAACATATTTATTAAGTGTTAAAATTAACATTGAAATACATTTTTTAATGAATAATTGTTATATGTAGTTGAATAAAAATTACAGTTGATGATTTAGTCTTGTGGCATTCTAGAGGGGTGTGATATATAGCTGATATTTGATATTTCCTAATCTTTAAAATTGAAATTCACATTGTGAATGCTTAAGGAGGTAACATATTGAAAGTTACATAGGCCAATCTAAATATTATAATAATATAAATACTCAGACTATTTGAATTAAAATATAGAGTCTGGTAATTTTTTTTGGGTAAAAAAGTGTAGAGGGATTCTTTAATTCACAACTAATGTAAAAAAATTGGTCAAGAGGTTACGGAAAAAAAAGGTTTGTATAGAAAAACAATTTTACAACTCTAAAAAAAGTGTATTGTCATACTATATGTATAAATCAGCTTGAAATGTTATTTTGGTCCAACTGGTACAATAATTATGGTTTGTAAATATTTCAAGACTTTTTTTTATTAAATTATGGAATATTAAGTAGTGTATTTTTCGGACCATAAGACACAATTTTTTGCTCTGAAAATTTGACCAAAAATTGGGGTGCGTCTTATGGTCGATGCGTTTTATATTTATAGTCCAGAACATTTTTTTTAAAATTGTCAGATACATTTTGGGGTGCATGTTATAAGGTCCCATGCCTCTTATCTCAGAGGAATAAATTTTATAAAAAA